>NW_007733363.1:141306-153773 GCF_000696425.1 Galeopterus variegatus | reverse complement strand
GAAAAAAAAAAAAAAAAAAAAAAAAAAAAAAAAAAGATTTACCTAGTATTCCACACACTATGGAGGTGGTAAAGGGAAGGGGTGTATTTTCAATATGTGTGTGTGTGTGTGTACACATGTATGTGTGTGTGTATGTATTCAGAGAGAGGAGGCATATTCTCATGGAAATCTTAGTAGCAGGAAAAATAGTAACATGCAGGACCTCACAGACTGCACTGTGGGTCCTGGGCAGTGTAGGGAATCTGAAAAGCATCTTCAACATTAAACGATCTACTTTGTCTGTGTCCCTGTTCACTTCTCAACTCCTTCCCAGCTGCCTCCTTCCCTGCACTCCCATCTTGCTCTGCTTCACGGCTTCCACTCACTCACGCTTAGTGACTCCTCTGAACCCGGGTTTTCCAGACAGCTCTTGCCCCCTCCTTTCCTCCCTGGTCCTTGAAATCTCTCTTTTCAGCCTCAGCTCCCACTGCTCCCTCTTGTTCTCATTTTTGCATATATCTGTGGTTACTGATTCAAGGCGTATAGCTTGAAAAATTGGCTTAAATTGTAAAGCACTTTCAAATAAATCTTATTCTTTTCTGCCTCACATTTCACAGATGTACTATGATTTACGGTTATCATAAAGTATTTTTTTTCACTTTTTTCCCTCCCTCCCTCCTTACCTACCTTTCTTCGTTCCTTTCTTCCTTTCCTTTTTCCTGCCTGCCTGCCTCTCTTCCTTCCTTCCTTTTCTTTCTTAAATGTCATTGGACCCATCTATCTATATATTTTTTGTAAATATAGGGGAAAGAAATCTTACTTAAGTCTAATAATTCAAATATGGCACACTATTGTAACTTCACGTGACTTGCCATATTTGTGTGACTTTAACTGAACAGGATAATTTAAAAATTTTAAAAGAAAATAGAACAAACCCTATTTTCCTTTAAAATTCATCCCAATTTAAAAATGTGCATAATTTTTAGAGATTATAGCTCATAACACTATCGCATCTATTTAATAAATATGTATTAGGAATTGTTTAATAAATTGCCTAAATATGTTCTTAACACTGTTTAAATTAGCTTGTTTTTTACAAATTATAAATATATGAATAAATGAGCATTTCTGACTATGATACCATTTAGGGAAATGTTTTCCTTAAAAACAGGCTAGGAAGAAGCAAGAAGCAAGAAAAAAATGAAATTTCTGAGCCAGGAATACTCACCTTATTTCAATGGTTTCATGGAATCTTAGGACTCTCGAAACCCACATTTCAAAAAAATGAAGTTAGAATAGTTACAGGGTACTGTTGACTGCTGTGTGACTAGTGACAGAATTAAGAATTGGGCTGTCACATCACATGATATCCTAAGGATTTTGGCTTTGTAAGATATTGTGTAATTTGTATTTTCTACTATCAGGTGGATTATTGATCACTTTGACATCACTTTGCGAATCAGATGAAATTTCTGGAAACCTTTACTCTGACTAGTAAAATGCACATGCACATTACACTGTACATAAAAGTCCATTCACATTCGTGGATCCAAGATTAAGGGGCCTTCCACTAGAAACATCAAAGTCTTAGTATGAGAGAAGGACATATAACTAAATGCATGACTAAAACTGCATTAAAATACTGAATTTATTCTATATAAGAAAATTAAATGTTCTATATTGAAAAGCACAGGTCTTTTTGCCGCAAACTATCTGAAGATAGTTATAATAGAAAAGTACATTTTCTTACAGTTTATCTTCTTAAATGAATGAATATTTTAGCTTATAATGAGGTAATTTTACCACCAGATTGTAATTCATTGCCTTTCAATATAATTCTCATTTCCAAATTTCATTTTAAGCATGATACAAATGCTACATCAATTATAGTACATTTATAATGTATTTTGTCCAGAGACTTCTTTTCCACCAATATCAATCATAATACCTAGTCTGATGGAACAGGAATAAAAACCTGTACACTCTGAATAAATATAAGGCTTTAATGTCTTCTGCCTACTGACCCTAAACTTCTTATCTAAGTAATAAAATCTGGAAATGGAGCTCATTATAAAAGCTATACATAAAGGTGAAGAAACTTGACTATGGACTGTCTATTGTATTTTAGATCAATTTATTGCAGTCACTCAAACTTCCACTTCCAACTAAAGTGATTCTCTAAACATTATCCATCAAAATATCAGTAGTCCCATTGCTCTCTTCTCTGCAAGAAAATGCCTTAACCTACCCTCTAAAATAGGAAAATTTTGGGCCGGCCCGGTGGCGCACTGCTACAATGCGCCACTTGGGAGCTTGGCGGCGCTCCCGCCGAGGGTTTGGATCCCACATACAGACCAGCCACTCACTGGCTGAGCGAGGTGCGGGCGCAACACCGAGGGTTGCCATTCCGTTGCCGGTCCCAGTCCAGTACGGGCGCGACACTGAGGGTTGCGATCCGTTGCCGGTCACGAAAAAAGACAAAAAGGAAAAAAATAAAATAAAATAAAATAGGAAAATTTTACAGGTTGTGATCCGTTGCCGGTCACGAAAAAAGACAAAAAGGAAAAAAATAAAATAAAATAAAATAGGAAAATTTTACCTCTGTATAGGATATCCATATCTGTAAATCATACATTCATTTATTTCTGATTCTTTGGAAATAAAAATAAATCATAAAAAATGATAACAAAAGAAGAAATAACCTGTGTTGGTACAGAGTGACTGTCTTTAGAATATCAGATTGTCCACTACCCCACATCCAGCCAATTTGGAAAATAATCCTCCCTTGCTCTTTACTCCCCATTTGCCTGCATTGAATATGGGGCTTTAGGGGATAAAAAAAAAATAACTGCAGAAAATAATATTAACCTGAAAACAGTACATCTCTTCAAACCACACTTGACTTTTGTTATCTGCTGCAAATACTTAGAAACCAGGAAAGAGCAGGAAGCCTAACATCCTCTTGTCCTCCTTCCAGGCCTCACTCTGGGCCATACTGGCAGCAGTCCGGAATCTGGTCCCTCTTACCTCTTCTCATGACCTTCAAGCTTCCAGACCCTTAAAGGCTATGATTGATTTTGGGGACAGAGGTTTCAAGTGCCCCGAAGCTGGCCCCTGGCACATGGCAAACCCAAAGCCCTCACAGAGGGGAGTGGAAAATCCCTTTGGGTTCCTGTCACTTGATTGCAGCATTTCCCTTTAATTTTTCATCTCATCTTTAGGAAGTCAACATCAAACTCCCCTTTTCCAAATAGCAACAATACTTAGCTTACCATCATCCAAGTGCAAATATTAACAAATTCTCCACAAAATGCACAAATTCTCCACGATACATGTATTTATGAATTACATGTACTGTGTAATACAATATAAAGTGAAACATTAAAATATTTAAATATTTGAATATTTCTAGGTATACAGATGTTTACCCATGTGTAGAACAAAATGTACAGATATTTGGCTTAAGTTATTTTTTATCATGTTGACAGACTCTATTTTTGCCTAAACACCTGTGTGGAAATCTGTTTAAGTGGTTTTCTTTTGAAGTACATTTCTGCCACTTCTCTTTAGCTCATTCATCTGCTATTTATGTTACAACTAGAATGTCA
The DNA here is from genome assembly GCF_000696425.1 of Galeopterus variegatus. NCBI lineage: Eukaryota > Metazoa > Chordata > Mammalia > Dermoptera > Cynocephalidae > Galeopterus > Galeopterus variegatus. The sequence continues at coordinate 150,186 of NW_007733363.1, read as the reverse complement.
GAATCACTTGAAAGCTAAACCAATACAATGATTCCTTAATTTATTTTTTTAGATAACTCAATGTCTGTAAATCACATTAGCTAATTAAATTCATCAGAAGGTACTTTTTTAAAAAAATCAAAAATCCAATCATGATGAGTAATAATAAGCTGTTGTTTCCAAGGAGAATAAAATGTTTACTGTTCAGAAATCAATCAGTTTATTCTCAGAAGTTAAAACTTTGATTGACTAATATACAAGTGCAGATCTAATGTGTTAGGGAAAAGTATGAATTGACAGTGGATATGCTGTTTGCAAGTATGTCTGTACTTTCCTCCCTAAGAAACCCAACACCCTTATGTCAGAAATTAGAGCAAGATTATACTTTACAAGCCCCAGGCTGCCTGATTCTGCTACATGCACTATCAGCCTCAATATATATCGATCCATAGAAATAACCTCTTACAATGTGAACAGGTTAAAAGTATTTAACTGAAGTTTTGCATTTGCCAGAAATTCTTTGCCACATAAATGCATGTATATATGATATGTGTGGGTTCCTTTAGACTAGCATTGTCCCTCTGTAGCACCAATTTTGATAAAAAATAATGATAGATCTTTTAGCTTCTCTCTGATTTTCTTCTGTAAGTGAATCTGTGTGGTAATAAGCTGCAATACAATGAGGTTCAATATTTTTTACTGCAATATATCAAGGGGAAAGAAATACATTTATGGATCTATAGTCTATCTTTAGGTATCATTACACTGCATAAATTCAATTGGAAAACAATTCACATTGATCATTTCATAGGGCATAGAATGAGATTCTTAAAAGTTGTCTTCTTTTTTTTTTTAATGGATAAGCTTCATAGTTAGGTGGAGGAAGAGCCATATTTTCCTGAGCTTTACTTTTTAAAATACTGCCAAGAAATTATTTTAATTTATAGACCACAGAATATGTTATCTTCTTTAGTTATTAAAAAAAGAAAAACTTTCACATGAAATTATCAAGGCCCATATACAGGCTTTAACAACAAAACGTGGGGGATGAGGAGAAACCTGTAAGGTTCTACAGCTTATATGTCCCTATAAGACTATGTTAGAGAACTTTCTTTAATTTAGACTGGATTAGAGTATCATTTCCCAAAATGTTCTGTGGCACATTCATTCCACACAGTGGTCTGTGGAAAAAGAAAAAGCCAGAGGGTCCCTGTGGTCCATTAAGTTTAGAAAATTCTGCCTTCAGTACTTCCGTCCTAGAGATTCACAGCCTGAATGACCATTTTAAAGGCTCTGAGAGGTCCGACTGTAAAAAAAGCTGAATTTTTTAAAACCCGGTGTTTACAATATTTGGCTAATATCCCTTTGCTCAGGAAATGATCTCATTCTTTCTCAACATACTTCAGAAAATGTTATGTTACAGCAAGATTTTACCTTTTGGAAAGTGAATTCTTGTAATGATGGTATTTACCTCATGTTGAAATTTCTGTATTCCCAGGAGTTCATTAAGATTATTAAAATGCCATTGCTGATGTTTTTGTAGCATATTCTGCAACGCTCAATACCCATAATTTGTAATTACCTTAAACCACGACTTCATCTCATGCTGAGAACATAGCCTTAGGTAACCAAATTCATGTGTAGTACTACCTGCTTGGCATGTGTTAGTGACTGCATCAGTGCTCCCTACGACCATGTTTACTACCATGTTTTATTTCACTACTAAATAGTAACCAGCTGAAGTGGTGTTTGGCAATTAACAAGTCTGTGGTTACCTTTAGGAAAGATAAGAACATAATGGTCAACAAACAAGCTTAGCACTAAAAGTCATTTCTCTTTAGTCATAATTCCAGCCAAAGGAAGACTTATTCACAAATTTGATATCATATTTAAAATGTATATTAGCTTCCCTTTTCATAAATTGAAAATCTAGGCTTCTGGAGCTGATATTCCACATTGAGAGCTGGTAGTATATAGATTGTGCATTTGATTTGTATAAAATTGGCATGATATTTTATTGTCACAATCTAAGAGTTACCTGACCTAGGTAACTATCTTTACTACCTAATTTTTGTCAGAAAGCAAAGACGGAATCAATTATGAAAATTATCGTATTTGACAGGTATTCTCCAAACATATCATAATTTATTGATTGTGAGTAACCTCTAACTATGAAAAGAGCCACACAAATTTTAAACATGTTTAGGGGCTGGCCCGGTGGCGCACTGCTACAGTGCGCCGCTTGGGAAGCATGGTGGTGCTCCCGCCGAGGGTTCGGATCCCACATACAGACCGGTTCCCGCTCACTGGCTGAGCGAGGGGCGGGTGCAGCGCCGAGGGTTGCGATCCCGTTGCCGGTCCCGGTCCGGTACGGGCGCAACACCGAGGGTTGCGGTCCATTGCCGGACACGAAAAAAGACAAAAGACAAAAAAAATAAAAAATAAAAAAAATTTAGTCCGGTACGGGCGCAACACTGAGGGTTGCGGTCCATTGCCGGACACAAAAAAAGACAAAAGACAAAAAAAATAAAAAATAAAAAAAATTTAAAAATAAACGTGTTTAATGTTGGGTAATTTAATGAATCTTCCACAATGTAGTGGTTGTACTTTCATATCAGTTATAGGGTAAAATTCACATGGAGATATAGATGTGCAAATACCTTTGTGAAACCTTGACCACTCCCACAAAAAAAATCTGATCCCTTAGGGTCTGTGGCCCATGGATTGGGAACCACCATGATTGAGCACAGAACTGGGGGCCACACATGCTATTTTGTCCATGTGTTAGAGCAGTAGTTTTCTTGAGAATAATCTTGGGTGTGCCCACAATAAATGCTTCATCACAAGCTGATCAAGAGGAAAGGCCATGTTTCTTTCTACCAAGGCAGGCATCCTAGGGAATCCCCTTACTTATTTTGTCACTATTGCTTCTGTAAATCAGTGGTAACCAAAACTAGCCATGTATCAGTCAGTCTAAAGACCAGATATTTTTAACTTAACCATAAACTTTCAAAGCATGTAGTTATACTTTTGACTGGCAACTCCATAGACCTGCTCTTCAGATCCTGCAGAGATTATAAACTCAGACACTCAGCTGCTCAATTCCTATCAAAGCTTAGTTGTGAGACATAACGTTTATTGAAGATTGCCTATAAGATATGCTTGCCTTTAGAACTTGAATGAATCCATGAATTACATTTCCTAGAGTAATTTCCATGAAATACAGCTCCTAGTAGGTTCTCTGTAAAGAGCAAACACACACACGCAGGTATATACGTGTCTCCATACATATACGCACATATATTTGTGTGTGATTACACCGTCCTACTTGAGTAATGTTTTATAAGATAGCCATAAAATGTGCTATTATATTTATTGTATGGCCTCCATGTAGTCTATTTGCCATACAGTTGCCGGAAGGATCCCTTTTCAACTATAAACCAGATCGTGTCAATCACATGCTTAAAGTCCTGCACTGGCTCTCTGCTTCATGCTGAGTAAAAGCTAAAAAATTTATAATAACCTTCAAGGCTCTGTAGGGTGGGCAATAGGATTTCTCTGTGACCTCATGTCCTATGACTCTTCTCTTTGTTCCCTCTGCTCCAGCAACCCTAACCTTCTCACTTTGCCTTGAGCAAGTGAGGCTTACTCCCTCCTTAGGGCTTTAGGGCCTTTGAAGGGGCTGATCCTCTGTATGGAAAGCCTCCCTGCCCTTCCCCTGATTCAGCACTGTAGGCTTCCTCACCTTTTTCAAATCCTCATTCAGGTGTCATTTTTTCCAGTGGGTTCTTCCCTACAGCTCTACTTAAAACATCTTGTTCCCCCTGCCAGCACTCCTGATTCCTCTTACCCTGCTGTATTGTCTTATCATTTTATAAAGCATTCATCAACATCTAAACCACTATATAATGTGCCTAATTATTATATTTACTGCTTCTCGTCTGTCTCTTCTACTAGAATGTACAATCCAGTGATCTCTGTCTATGCTATTTCTTGACTATCTCCATAGATAAGAAAAATGCCTGACCATAGTAAGCACTCAGTAAATAATTGTTGGATGAATCACTGAATAAAACTTAGCATAGTATAATGCTCACCTTCTTGGAAACTCAGAGGGAAAATTCCTCTCAGGTTTCTTTTTATCCATGACAATGCTTACTTCCAAATTAAAGACTGACTTGAGTTCAGGCCAGGGAATAAGGAAAAGCCAAAAGTGATAAACTTACCACCAGTTCAGTGGTATTTCAGATTGTGATCTTCTTTCCCAATCTGCATGAGGCTAGTTATTTTTTAGAGTCTTCACATAACTGCTTCATGCATTCAGTGGGAGAAACATTGTGGGGTACACTTACTTCATCTTACTCTGAACAAGAAGCTCTCAATGTATTTTTCCTACTCTTTACTCATTAAGATTGAGCCTTCTGGCTGAAAATTTGCTCTCAAATGTATTTAACTCCTATCAAAAATTAATTTATGTAGAGGGAATAAAATTGGTGATTTTCATCCAGCAAATTTTTAAAATGCCTAGAATAATTTATCTGCAACTGAATTTGGGGTTTTGTTTATACAGACATAGTGCTTTTTGTTGCAATGTTACAGATATGACCTTTTCTGTTTATTTTATGAAACCCATCACTGTAAGCTAGTTACATTTTTATTAATCTAAGGTTCAAAATGTCTATTGCTTCTGAATTATCCTTTATTTAACCACAATATTGTAGAAAGTATCAAACCATACATAATTGTTATTAACAATTGGTTTGTTGAACATAAAAACTACGCCTGATCCAATTGGATGCAGTTTTCCTCTGCGTTGGTTCAAAAATATAAATTAGAAAAGCATTTTAATATTCTTATTTGTAATTCTTCCAAAAAACAGAAGAAAGGGATCAGTGTTTATGACCTTTTTAATATAATTTAAACATCTAGGCTTTAACATTTTCTTGTAACAGTGAGCCAGAACCAGTTTCCAAAGGTTCTGCTTTCCTTTTTTGTATTGTATTCTTTTAAGACATAAAAATTATCATGGTGACTCTCTTTGATTTTTTTTAGGAAACGTCAGTCTTGTAAAGATCTTAAATTTTTAAACAAATATGTATTTAAATTTAGTGTTTCCTTTTAAAAACACATATCCATATTTATGTTATTTTTTTTTATTTTTATTTTTTTTGTCTTTTTTCGTATATCATGGTGACTCTCTTTGATTTTTTTTAGGAAACGTCAGTCTTGTAAAGATCTTAAATTTCTAAACAAATATGTATTTAAATTTAGTGTTTCCTTTTAAAAACACATATCCATATTTATGTTATTTTTTTTTATTTTTATTTTTTTTTTGTCTTTTTTCGTATCCGGCAATGGACCGCAACCCTCAGTGTCGCGCCCATACCGGACCAGGACTGGCAACGGGATCGCAACCCTCGGTGCTGCGCCCGCCCCTCGCTCAGCCAGTGAGCGGGAACCGGTCTGTATGTGGGATCCGAACCCTCGGCGGGAGCGCCGCCGCGCTCCCAAGCGGCACACTGTAGCAGTGCGCCACCGGGCCGGCCCCCCATATTTATGTTATTTTGACTCTGAATTTGACTTACAATAAACAATTAAGCTATTTTCAAAATTAAAAGATCACCTTCAGGAATTCAGTCCAATATTATATGTCCAAAGCATACATTAATGTATTCTTCCTTTGGAAATTAATATTTGTGGCATGAAATAACAATTAGCAAATTAATGGAGTGAGTTACTATTAATAATATTAATATGAATATATGCATTATTTTCCTAAAAATTTGCATAGATTGCATTTTAAAATATATGGAGTTGAAATGTTGACTTAGACTAGCTTCTATCTGTATGATTAAAAAGAAAATAAAATATATTTTTATTATTCTGGAATTTTATTGGCTCAATACAAAGAAAAGACTTAAATTGACCTTGTAAACGAACTAAAAACATGATTCTAACTTACAAACTTTTTGTCTTACCTCAGTGTAGAATTTAGCTGGTGTCTGTTGGTTATTCTGAGCTATTGCAATAGTTTTTAGGTGAAACCAGCATAAATGTCCTCTGGAATTGGACAGTTCTTTCTCACTGTCTCACTATGAATAGAAAGAGACAAGTCTGGAGAACCCAGGGTAGAGGAACTGAAAGATATTCAGGGCTTGTAGACCTAAGCTCTACCTGTGGTCAGGAAAGATTACTAGACTAAAGGAAAGAGAATAGGTACTATAAGCCCAGGTGGGGAAACCCCTTGCAGAGTATAGGAGATTAGCTCAGATAGAAAATACAATAATAGGGGGTTTTAAGGAGGGTGACTTCTGAGTCCAGGGTATCATCACAGAGAGCCATGAAGCCAGGCTAGGTACCTAAAAAGTGCAGAGAAATATTGGGCAACAAGAGTTAAGAAATGAAGCACAGATTCTAAGCTTTATAGTTCATCAACCAGTCTTGATAGTGATATAGTGTTTTCTGAGACAAGGGATCCTATTTATTTATTTATTTTTCTAAATGAAATCAGAACCATGTCGAGTCAATTGAAAAGGACAAATATATACCTAGCTGGAATATAGGAGCATAGAGGTAGGGAGCCAGGAATTTATGACCGTGGCATTTAAACAGGTTTAATATTTTGTTATAGAACTAAGATTTACTTTTTTATTAGAATTTTTCTACCAATATGGCTGCCATCGAATGCAGACTTGACTTTCTTGGTGAATCTAATATTACATTGCATTTTACCTAACCTGTAAGTGTCTTCATATCTTCACTTGCAGAGTCCACTTTCTATTGCAATTTATATTTTAGTCTTAGAACTGTTATATAATTAAGAATAGTAGAAGTATCAAGAAACTCAACTGTATAATCTCATGAAACCCTTAACTGACTTTCCTGTTAACTTTTCCAATTTCCCTGCAGAAATTGTTTCTATCGATATTTTAATTTCATGTGAGCCAAATGACAAGAAGTAAAGAGATTTCAGCAGATGGTTGCCACAAACTACATACTACGTTTCAGAATTGGTCTACAAAATTCTGCAGCTTGGCAGTGTGTGGTGGATCATTTTACTGCCTGTTAATGCCAAAAGAAATCTGGCTGAAATGTGTGTGTTTTTCCATTTAATTTATTCTCTGACTTTATTAAGAACTACCAGGCTTGATTTACTTGTGCCTGATGTATCCATAAAATGTAAATTCAAGAAGTTTCACAAGTCAGTGTTTCCCATCTGCATTAACTGAAATTTCATGACGTCCAAGATTAAATTTTTAAAGAAACTACCAATAGCTTTAAATATAGCTTTAAGTATTCTTTTCAATCGGCAGCTCATAAATACAGGTGGTGAGTGATGTGCTATCTAATGGTGTGCCTTTATATTTTTAATTTAAATCATTATTTTCCATTCTTAATGATCTCATTCAGTAACTCCCTATGAAGTGGAAGGCAGTGTTATCTGCTAAGTGTAAGGTGGGGAGCTGGGTCAGAAAGCTGGTGAGGTGTAAAAAACTTTTAGACAGTGTAGACAATAGGAGAGACTAGGTAAGCTCAAAAATGTTTGAAGAACCAGATGCTGTAGGAGTGGCAGTAGGAGAGGTTGTAGTAGCACCATTGGTGTGATTATGCGTAGGCAGTTCACAGACAACAGCAGGAACAAGAGTTGCCAACTGGCCTTCTCTTCAAGGGTGTAGGCATTTTTTAACTCCCCAAACAGGAAAACAATGGTTTGAAAGGAAATTGATGAGGATGCAGGAAACTTACTCCTCTTCTTGAGCCTGAAAGATGCAGGAGGTACAAAAACAACTGGACAGTTGTAACTGGACAGTAGTAACTGGACAGCAGAGAAGCCAGGCTTCAGCTAAGAAAATGGAAATTTTGTCCACCAAGAGATTGAGAATATAGGGCATTTTGTTCTGTCGTGACTTTTGTTAGACCATGGAATGTAAGCACAGAGAACAGAGTGAAATGGTTAGGGGTGAATAGAGAAATCAGAGGCTGGATTAGAGACTAGAACAATAAGATCATGAATGAAAGTAGAGGGGAAAGGTGGATTGTAATAAAAATGATGGTCATGAAAACCAGTGACAGTTGAATACTTGCTGTGTGTAAGGTGCTATTCTAAGTGGCAACTCAGAACCTAAAAACAATCAGATGAGGTGTTCTCATTTTGAGTTTAAAAATGTGATTGAACTGAGGCACAGAAAGTTTTAGAGCCTTTGCTCAGACAGCTAGTATGTGAAGAAGACAGTAAGATTGATGCAGATTACCTTCGTTTAGTGACCGAGAATATAGGAGTATGTGGAGAATGGTGAATTTACCTGTTTATATATATATAAACATACTTGGCTTATTAACCCCTGGTGGGCTTTTGTCTGTGTATGCATGAATGAAGAGGACGGGAAGGGGACTGAGGGAGTTCTGTAATCTTTTCCCTGTGTGCTCACTGTGGCTCTGATAATGTCTGTAGTGGTTTACAGCCTGAAAAAGTAACAGAAGATGTACTACGTGAAGGTGCTTGAGATGACTAAATAACAGCATCACAAATGTGACCCAGGAAACTAAAGAAATAAAAAGAGAGTCAAACTGTTTTGATTTCAGTTGTCAGTGAATCATATGATGTTTAACAGTTTACATCTTATAATATCTTCTAAATATACTAGTGGATGGTACTCAGTAAAAGTCAATAACATGGGGCCGGCCCAGTGGCACACTGCTATAGTGCGCCGCTTGGGAAGCGCGGCGGCGCTCCCGCCGAGGGTTTGGATCCCACATACAGACCAGTTCCCGCTCACTGGCTGAGCGAGACATGGGAGCAACACCAAGGGTTGCGATCCCGTTGCTGGTCCCGGTCCGGTACGGGGGCGACACTCAGGGTTGCGATCCGTTGCCGGACACGGAAGACAAAAAAAAAAAAAG
>NW_007733363.1:137861-141296 GCF_000696425.1 Galeopterus variegatus | reverse complement strand
GGGGCGACACTGAGGGTTGCGATCCGTTGCCGGACACGGAAGACAAAAAAAAAAAAAGTCAATAACATTGGTTCATGACAATCATATTTACATATACTGGAAAAAATTATATACATTGGTGTGCAGTGGTTTGAACATATAGTAAGAGCGTGTTAGAACATGACATGTTCAGCCAGACTGCATACATTCAAATCCTTGCTCCTTTGTTTACTAGCTATGACTATGGGCAAAGTTAACTGTTTTGTGATTCAGCTTCATCCTCTGTAATTAGATAAGAAGGTAATTACAGTGTTAATATCATAGGATCTTTCTGAGCATTTAGATAGGTGACTGGCACCTAGTAATCAGCAAATGCTAGTGATTACTATTAACATTTTTATGGCTCTATCAGTATATACAGACACACACACATATAGGCAAGTATACACACAGAGACACACACAGTCACATACCCCTATGGGATGAGTTTTCAGACTTCAATAAAAAATAAGCACTCAAAAAAGTGCCAGAATTTGGCAGGTGCTTCCAGAAACAATGACATATCACTGAAGCATGTTTTCAGTGTTATGCCTGGTGGCACTCTGAGATGCCTGCGGAGCCTCCCTCTGCCAGAATATTTCTCTGTTATTGTTTGACAGACCTTGATTTTGTGGCAGCATTGTCCTTATGTCTTGTTTATTCATTTGTGGTGTTTCTATCACCATCTGTTTCCTCTCCTGGCCCATTTTTTTCAGCCTAGAAACTTGTCATAGGTCTTCTTCAAGTTGCTCACACTTTCTTTCCTCTCTGCTCACTGCAAAGTTAGCTGTGATATCTTGCTTCGGTATTATTTGCTTGTGACCCATGCCCTTCACTCACTCTTTCTGAGTCAGCCTCTAAATTTGTTCTCTCTCAAGCTGTACTCATATCTTCTAAGTAGATAGAGAGGTCGTGGCACTCTGTCTCTCGAGCAGTATCAGCAAATTGTTTGATTTCTAGAGCATGGGTGGGTCAGATGCTTTTTGTTTTCCTACAAAAAAAATGAATTTCATGAACATGAAGAGAGAGCTTCATTTTTTATCACTTTGTGGTTGAGAGTTGTACTTAATCGTCCTAGTAGTCTGCTTTTTCAGTTGGTGGCTGAAGGGTATCATTGTCATCAGACATGAAAACAGCTATGTCAAAAGGCTAGCAATATTAAGTGAAATTCTGCACTTTCTTTCAAAGCTGAGTTGGCATAATAAAAGTTTTCCCCAGACAATTTTAAGAATTGTAATGTTTCTCAATTTCAATTTACCTTTTTCAGTTTGATGGTTCTAAGTTGATAACAGGGATAGGAGCAATTGCAAAAATACTTGTCATCCATATATTTATTTTTCTAGTGTTTATCAATATGTAGACCAAGGACTTAACTATAATTTTTAAAACCTCCACCATTTTTTGAAAAGTCACACTGGACTGTCTGGGGTGAGAACATGTGAAGTTTGAAGTGGCATTACCTAAGCACTGATTTCTTCATATTTAAAACCAGAAATGATAACAGCTTCCCTACCTTTCACTGTATCATTGTGAATCTCCATTTATCAAATACATATGAAGGTGCTTTGAAAATCCTAGGTAAATATGAGATTTAATTATTCATAAAGTACATAACATTTGGGGGAATTTCTAAGTCAAGTCAGATATGAACAGGTTTTTTTAAACTTTGAGTTATTTTAACTTTGAGTCAGTGTCATTAATATATTTAAATTCTTTACAAATATAGCAAAAAGAAATAACATCTAAAGAATATGCTTTGGAGTTAGACATGGAAACACCCTATTGNTTACCTAAGCACTGATTTCTTCATATTTAAAACCAGAAATGATAACAGCTTCCCTACCTTTCACTGTATCATTGTGAATCTCCATTTATCAAATACATATGAAGGTGCTTTGAAAATCCTAGGTAAATATGAGATTTAATTATTCATAAAGTACATAACATTTGGGGGAATTTCTAAGTCAAATCAGATATGAACAGGTTTTTTTAAACTTTGAGTTATTTTAACTTTGAGTCAGTGTCATTAATATATTTAAATTCTTTACAAATATAGCAAAAAGAAATAACATCTAAAGAATATGCTTTGGAGTTAGACATGGAAACACCCTATTGCTGCAACTCAGTTCCCCTGGACAATATGTGAATGGAGAAGATAGCAGAATATCCACACACATGTCGTGAGCTAAAATGTGGCAAAATGATTAATAGGGAGACTGCACTGTTGGATGTATTTTTTTTGTTTAGTTTTATTAATGGCAATTGCAAGTCATTGTGACACTTTGGGAACATGTGTAATGAACCTGACACATTAGGCTGTGGTAATTGTTATAAAATCTTTGTAATTCCATGTCAAGCATTTATTGGCATCCAAATGGAAAATTGAACGTGACTTGAAGATACAGTGTACAGAGTAAGGGAGATAGATGTGAGTCAATGGGATAATCCATGAACTTATAAAAAACATGTCTATATGGTACTTAATTTTGCATTTACGTTCAGTGCACTCAATGAATAGTCCTAAAAGTCCAAACTGGAAAATAAAAACGTTATTATGGCAAGATTGTAGAAAGACAAATAGGTGGAAGATCCAAAAATGTTTTGTGATTCTAGTATTCAGTGTAAGTCAATGGTATATTGACACCAAAGCCATTGTCCCCAGTTAAGGCACCCTCATTGTGATGCTTCTAACCTGTGTACCTCCAAGTTTACCTTTTCAGTATAGTGTTTCATTGAAAATCTCTCCTAATCCACCCTTTAAAAATAACTAGTTTCAAATCTTCGCTCAAATGTGAGAAATGGAGCAAAGTATTCTGCTGTGTATTCTTATGTTTAGTTGTCAATAAAAATAAACTGGAAAATGATTACGGAATCTTACAAATCTTGCCTTAGTCATGATCATCAAATAAACACAGTATCACTGGTAGAAGTTACATCACTATTAATGCAATGTTTGGATATAATTACAGAATTCTGGTAAACAGTTTAGCTCTTGGTCTAAGAGTTGTTTTCATTGATTATACAGATAATGTTTTACTTCACTTTAGTGAGTCTATTTGAACTGCAAAAACTATAATTATAGAACCTCTCTAATGTGTTTTTTGATCTTCATTGACAGTCTGCAAAAACAAAACAAAACAAAACAAAAAACAACCCTTAACAAGAGAGTGAGGGAGTGCTTGTAGAGACACCAATGTGATGAACGCCTTTTATTCACTTCAGGTTAAAATGTGCATTTTAAACACGGTGGTAAATAGCTCTATCAAGGTCACTTTATGGCCACTAACCCAAGATTAGTGCATCCTAGAAGTGTTCACTAGTTTACACTGTGTGCTGGTTTTTCTAATCCTGTCTTTGAATGTTTTCAAGTACCTTTACTATCAGACTAATACATTTAAAGGAACTGGATGAGTGAGC
>NW_007733363.1:136004-137196 GCF_000696425.1 Galeopterus variegatus | reverse complement strand
GAATGTTTTCAAGTACCTTTACTATCAGACTAATACATTTAAAGGAACTGGATGAGTGAGCAATCAAGACATATTAGCATGGCAGGGTATTGTACAAATGCCCTATATTCCTGACTATTATTTTAGGAGGCAGATTTTCAAGCATCTTCTTAAGAAATGCTTGTGATAAAGAAGGCAGCAACAATATTAGGCCATTTCTAGTACAACACCAGTACAGAAAAAAGCTAGTTTTTAAAAACTAAAATGTACTGTTTTGCATGTCAATTAAAAATGACTGGTAGATTGATAACTATAAATTATCCAGTCACTCTCACACCCCCCAAAATATTTGAGCCACTTTAAAGTCACTCCAAGGATCTCTTCTCAAAAGAGAAGTTACTCCCTCTTTGCACATGGAGCTATTTGTCATTTGTCAATTTCAAATCTACCTTAGAGACACCTTGTCTACAGTAATTATCTTGGAATGATAAACCTACCCCCAATACAGGTTCATTGGTATCAAGCAAAGTTTCTCTCATACTCATTTTTGCCCATTTTTGAATGATGCATACTGTCTTATACTTTCAGAGAAACGAACCATAGAACAGAGCAGAGATGACATGAAATTTTCACCAGTCTCCCTGCCAGCTCATGCCTCATGATTCTCTGGGGGAAAAAATCCAAAAGATGTAGACTACTTGCCTCTTGGCATTTATGCATGCCTGTGATACTTATTACTTCAGTCATCCCAAATTTGTACCTGGCACATATTTTCTAATCATGAGAATAATACTATTGAAATTTTCATTACTATAAACATCACTAGAACTAATTTGAGTAATAGCATATTTAAACTTATTGTATACCTATAAGCAAAGAATTGCAACTATGCAAAGAAAGGGTCAGTAAAACTCAGATTATTTCCCTGCTCTGATTTGACATTCAGCCTCACCTCAAAGAAAATCAACCTAAAAGAAATACCACTTAAAACTCTCAGGGGATATCTTGTTTTACTCATTCTAAGTCTCGTAAAGACAAATAATCCTACTCCAGGGAGGACAATAAACCAAAAGCTAGCATTATTGAAATAAGTACATCAAGATAAGAGAATTACATAGAAACTATGCATTTTCATAGCACTCAGTGTGAAGCATATTAACACAAACTCCAGAATCACATCAACGTCATTGATTGATCAGAGAAACAGAAGGTA
>NW_007733363.1:133146-134225 GCF_000696425.1 Galeopterus variegatus | reverse complement strand
TTTTTTTAAAAGAGCACAGATATATTAATAACTATGTCTTAAGTATGTAGGAGGCTAATGAACTTCCCTTTCTCCTCCTCCTGAGTTCAAAACAGATTGAAAATCAAGTCACAAGTCAAAATATCACCAGCTTCATTTAAGATAAATTGAGTAGCTTTAAACTTCAGGCAAAAGGGCTCAATAATGCCTCTAATTAAACAGAATTACCACCTATTCAGCGGGACACGAGGGCAATCACATAGCCCTCCCGAGGGACCTGGTGATGTATGTTTATAGCATGGAGAAGATGAGAATGTCCTCCCAGAAAAGGGAGGGAAGAAGGGACTGAGCCCAATAGTCTAGTTCCTTCACACAAATCAGCTAAGTCACTGTCGCTCTCACAAGTGGATGGAGAAAGCAAGAGTATGCATCTTGCTGAAAATCTTTCATGTGGAACCTAAAAAGTCGGGGAAGAGGGCTTCACCATGCAGTTGTTCTCAATACTACCATCAACACTACCACCAAAGCCACTGATCTGGAAGGGTTCTGAATATGTCAGGTATAAGCTGCTTACCATGAACAACTTCCAGTGAGTCCTCACAGTGACACTTTATGGCAAGAATTATAATCTCTATTTTACGAAAAAGGAAATGTGATGACAGAGAATTTAGATAACTTGCTCAGAGATACACAGGTGGTTGGATATGCCAGACTCATTCCTTCAGTGCTTGAATTGCCAGGAGAACACTTCTGTAATTTAAAGAAATGGCCATCAAATGGCACAAGTACTATGTACTTTTTTAAAAATCAACTAAGTTCTTCTTCAGCTAAAAAAGAGAACTCTGGTTTGAAATCACCCTGTCAATGTAATTATCATTGGTTATAAAAATACAATTATATAAATCACACAGATAAAATAACAAATAAGTATTAAAATAAAAGGGAAGCTGGACTCAAGGGCCATTTATTTAGCTCATTTATTTGTCCAAATGTCCTGATATCTGCTTCATATCTGCTTGAATTTTATAGAATTTACATTTCTTTTTTTTTTTGTCTTTTTCCGTGTCCGGCAACGGATTGCAACCCTCAGTGTCGCCCCC
>NW_007733363.1:82492-131939 GCF_000696425.1 Galeopterus variegatus | reverse complement strand
GCGCTTCCCAAGCGGCGCACTAGCGCAGTGCGCCACCGGGCCGGCCCAGAATTTACATTTCTTATAGTCATTTGTCTTCCCAGAATAGTTTCTCCCTAGATATCTTCTTTGCAGTGTAAAATTTAACTAAAATACCAGCCTTCATAGGCTTTGGTTTCTCAAATATTCTTCTTAACAATTATCAGCAAGGTGAATTATTAGCAAATTACTTTCCCTGTATATATTGTTGAGATATCTGTGCTGTCTTTCTGCGGATACTCTGGACCTCATTTTCTCATGGTTTGCCATCCCTCTGGTTTTTGGTTTTTTGTCATGCCTCTGTTGTTGTTGTTGTGCCTCTTATTTTTTATCTCTAACTGAAATCGAGGTGGGTGCTTGTCTAGCTGCCATGTGCCAGTGGTTTTCTAAGTGTTAATCTGAGAGCCACAGTAAGATGTGCGTTTCGTGTTGTGACTCAGTATACTTATGTATGTGTGAAACAAAAGTTTCACCGTACACATCCTTACCATTTGCACTGCACACTGAAAATTCACATTCCCTTTTGTTTTAATTTTTTCTTTTGTTAGAAATCTTTGTAAAGACTTGCTAAACTGACTTTGTGATCCACTACTGAGACATGACCCACAGTGTTTAGGCCACAATTTTTAATAGGAACTCCTGGCTAGGAAGCTCTGGGCCTTTCTACTCCTGTTTTGTTTCCTTTTACCAAAGAACTCATTTCTTTATTAATAATATCGCTACTGTGTATTACAGAATTCAATTTACCAAATATTTAGTGAGCTTTTCATTTTTGAGGGGACTAGTCCAGGAACTGAATCTATCAAAATGAATGTCAGTGTCTGTGCCCTGTAACTGAATAATGAATTAGGCAGTGACTTTAATAGTGTAATTGGATCATTTCGTTTAGTCCTTTTAAAATTATTATTTGGGATCTGTGGTGCTCTGTTAAGATTCTTCTTTGTAGATGTCTTATAATGGACGGTGGTTACAGAAGGAAATGGGTGATTGTCAGCTGTCTAATGTCAGTGGATAAGATTGTAAAAGACAACATTGACATTGTTTTATATAAGAGCTTTGGTAAAACATTCCTTCTTAATTCTTGATCTCTTTAACTGGTTTACTACACGATTCTAGATTGAAACAAGAATACAACTTTAAAAGACGGAATCTCTGTTGAATTTTTATCCATTTGCTCACCTCAGATCCATTCTCCTTCCTTTTCTTCTCCAAGACCAGAAAGCTGACCCCTGTATCTTGCACTCTCTTACTTCCTAGCCTACTGGCTTAGGTGGAGTGCTTGGGTTTGGCCAATGAAAGACAATAAATAGCAGGAGTACAGAAGATGGGAGGAAAGAGAGATCTGGATACTTCATTTGTATGTCCTCCTTGCTTCAGAGCAAAGTCTCTAACAGTAGCTACATACTCCTAGGACTAAACTTCCACTGGGCAGTCTGTGCTCCATGGTTCCAGCACTTTACTTTCTATTTCTTCTCCTTATCCTCTCAGAACCAATGATGGTCATATCTTGCCATATTGCTAGATTTAGGATGGATTATCCTCTTCAGTTCACACTTCTCCAATAGCCCCTTCATTAAAATATGTTCATATGAACCATCAGAGTGAATTTTTTATTCTTGCCAGGACTCGACTGATACAGCATTTTTTCTCTTCAACTTAAAAAAAAATGGGTTCAAAACATTTGGAGATAGACTCGACTTTAGGATAATTTTCCACACTATTTGAAAGCAACTGAGAAAGAGTACTGTCCTATACACAGGTCTAGTGTGAAACAAGACAGCAGCATGGGTGATCTGAGACTTTAAGCCAATTTGCTTTTAAGAACCTGCTTTTTTCTTAACCATTCTATCTTAAGACTTAAAAGGAGAGGGGGAAAGAGGTAATTTTTAAGAGGTGGTTTTGGTGTATTTTTTATATGTTAAATTCTTCTATTATGACATCAATGAAGAAATCTTACCTGAATGATTAATGTAGTGGGCATTAGTGAGGACCTCAATCATAATGACAGGTACAGAGGTGTTATAGAGGCATGTTTATAATGTGCAATTGTTTTAAATGTGGTAGAGAGCATTGATTCTGTGGCTGTAAGTAGATTTCTGAATTGCATTTTATGTCTAACCAGTTTATTTCCTAATACTAGTGTAGACAGATGGTGTATTTGTGTAAAAAAAAAATAAGTCCTGCATCATCTCCCCCCTCTCTCTCTCCCTCTCTGTCTCACTGAGTTTATGTGTGCATGCATGCAGAAGCACACACATGCACATAAAATATTAATATGATTTATAAAGACAGACCTACTAATTCTTTATTTACCGGAATTGTGACATTCTGAGTCCAATTGAAGTGCTTTTTCTAAGTTGGAACTCACTTTTGTATAAATAAGTGTTTGTTATTAATGGATGATCTATGTATTTCATCTAGGAATCTTATTTTTTCATGTTTTTCATCCTATCTTATTTTTTCATGTTTTATGCTTTATGGTCTTAATTATTTTTATTTACACGTAAGAAATCGTTTGTTATTAATGGATGATCTATGTATTTCATCTAGGAATCTTATTTTTTCATGTTTTTCATTCTATCTTATTTTTTCATGTTTTATGCTTTATGGTCTTAATTATTTTTATTTACACGTAAGAAATCGTTATTTTGAAATGTGTTATTTGGCTTAGTATTATATGAAAATAATAGAAAGAAAGTTAAAATGAAGGAGAGATGTTTAAAATTAAATCCATGCAAAAAAAAAAATTAAATCTATGCAAATGTGATTCCCAGGGGACAGAGAGGAACACGTAGCAAAAAAAAAAAAAAAATGCATCTAAATAAATATTTTATATTCAAATATAATAATAAAAATGATCAAGTAAAAAATTACTTTAAATTAATAAAAATCAAACAAGATTAGAAATTCAGTTCCTCAGTCACACTAGCCATATTTCTAGTACTCATGTATAGATAGTGGCTACCATATGAGAAAAGGCAGATATAGAACATTTTCATCATCATGGAAAGTTCTATTGGACTAATGTCAGAGGTTATCACAGTTTTTCTGTAAAGAACCAGATAGTAAGTTTTTTAGGATTTTTGAGCCATACGGTCTTTATTGCAACTATTCAACTCTTCCATCATAACTTAAAAGCAACCAAAGACAATTGGTAAACAAGCGGGTGTGGCTGTGTCTCAATAAAACTTTACAAAAGCTGTCAGGAGGCTGGATCTGGCTGTAAGGTGTAGTTTGCCAGCCTCTGGACTAGCTCCTTCAAGCAGGGCACTAAGCTCTGTATTGGACACTCACAGTTTCAGAGGCTGGAAATCTAAAGTCCAGGGAACACAACTGGTGAAGGCTTTGGTGGTGGCAACAGTGACCCAATGGTCTCACACTGCAGAGAATGGCAGAGCAGAGAGAACAGAGAGAGAGTTCCTCATGCACTGTCTTTTTAAAGCACTCAGAACCTTGCCCGTGACCACCATTTTTAATCAATTCACTACAGTCTAATCACCTCTTCAAGGCCCCACCTTTCAATTACCGTAATAGGATTTCCCATTTCCTAACAGTCACAGTGGGGACTAAGTTTCTAATACATAAAACTTGGGGGACAAAATTCAAGCTTCTGGGAGTTTTGGGGGGACATAATCCAATCCACTATAGACACATAGTAAACACTCAATAAATAATAGTCCTTTTTATTGTGAGCTTTTAAAAATAAGAAAAATAACTACAAAATCAGGCAGTAATAATCATTATCCCCTCAATATTCTTTGCTCATCCTCACCTTCATAGTACATCCTGTTCCTTTTAACTGGAAACACTTCTCCTAGCTCTATAGCTTTCCTAAAACTAACTTTTTTTAATAGCAAATTGAGCTTTTAATTCATCCATGAAACTTTTTGTCATTCACTCAAAGTGATGCCACTCCTTCTGAATACACCCTGATATTGTTAGCACATATTTATGTTTTATTTTTATTAAAATATAAATGTTGATCATCTCAGTTAAATCACCACCAGATTATAAACTCCTTGAAGAAAAATTCTGAGACACATTTACATATATGCCTAGACCCCGGCGCTGTAAACTCAAGATATGCAATAAGTGATTAGTGATTTGAATTGATTGCTTGGGATTGCAGAAAGTACACTGGGAGCTATTGGTTAAGATGGTGAAACTAGCTGACATGTGGCTGGGAGACAACCCCTTTATAAATCTAGTTGAACAATAAAGGAAGTCCCAATGGAAAACTTCAGTCTGTTGGTACGATATTGTTAGTACAGAATCCCAATGGGAAATTTCAGAAGTCCCAAAGGAAAACTTCAGCCTGTTGGCCCAATATTGTTAGTACAGAGTCAAGTTCTAACTTTATAACACAAATAGGTGTGTGACCTAAATTCCTGTCATATACACATACAGTAGAAACTTCCAAAGAGAAAATTAACAAAAACACCCAATAAGTTCAGAGAATATAAGGCACATCATCAGACCCAAGATAAGTCAACAATAAAATATTACAAAACACACAAGAAAATAGGAAACCTAATGACACTGTGTGGTAGTCAGACTAATAACAGCTAAAGCACCATAGATATTAGAGGAATCTGAAAGAGACTTTAAAATAAGAATGTTGAAAATGGTCTAATAAATAAAAGAAGAAATATGATTCACAAGGCAAGAGAAGACATTATAAAAAAATAAAAAAGAAATGAAAAGGGTGCTTTGCAAAACACCCAAAAGTAAATTGCAGGAAATAAAGTAATTGCAATTAAAAACTCAATAGGTAAAAGAGGTGAACCAGGTACAACTGAGGAGAATATTAACATACCTAAAGATGGGTCTGAGTTGATTACCAGAATGCAGCGCATGAGATGAAGGGAAAATCATGGAGGGAGGAAGGAAAAGTTACTATATATGTCTAATAGGAGTTCATGGAGAGAATCAACAAAATAGGGAAGATATATTGTTTGAAAACATATTTTATGAATTTTTTTTTTAAAAAAACTGAAAGTACATTAAGTTCTGAAACTAATTTAAATCCCCCAGAAGGGTAAATTAGACACATGTTCATCATACTATAGAAAATCAAAGAAAAATAAAATGTTTAAAAGTTTTCAGGGAAAAAAATTCACAAGGAAATAAAAATTTGACAGCCAAATTTCTCATCAGTAATCTTCTCATCAGCAAAACTAGATAAAGAAATAATATTCTGAAAGCTCTGACAGAAAATAATTATCAACTTTCAGTTCGATATCAAGTTAAATTGTCATTCAAAAGTTAGGGAATGAGAAAATTATATTAAGTGAAATAAGCCAAAAACAACTCAAAATGGATTAAAGAATTAAATATACACCCTGAAACAATAAAACTCCTTAAAGAAAACATAGGGGAAATACTCCAGGAAGTAGGATTGGGTATGGACTTCATGAATACGACCCCAAAAACACAGGCAACCAAACGAAAAATAAACAAATGGGATTATATCAAACTAAAAAGCTTCTGCACAGCAAAAGAAACAACAGAGTGAAAAGTCAACCAACAGAGTGGGAGAAAATATTTGCAAAATATTCATATGACAAAGGATTAATATCCAGAATACACAAAGAACACTAACAAGTTAACATTAAAAAACAAGTAACCCAGTTAAAAAAACGGGCAAAGGAGCTGAATAAGCATTTCTCAAAGGAAGATATATGAATGACCAACAGACATATGAAAAAATGCTCAACATCACTCAGCATTCGGGAAATGCAAATCAAAACCACTTTGAGATACCATCTCACTCCATCTTTTGGATGACTAACATCCAAAAGACTGAGAATGATAAATGCCAGTGAGGTTGTGGAGGAAAAGGAACTCTCATACACTGTTGGTGGGACTGCAAAATGGTGCAGCCTTTATGGAAAATGGTATGGAGGTTCCTCAAACAATTACAGATAGATCTACCATATGACCCCACATTTCCACTGCTGCGTATATACCCAGATGAGTGGAAATCATCATGCCACAGGGACACCTGTACTCCCATGTTTATGTCCATCATCAGATGAGTGGATAAGGAAAATGTGGTTTATTTACACAATGGAATACTACTGTGCTATTAAAAAAAATGAAATACTACCATTCACAGCAAGATGGATGGACTTAGAGAAAATTGTATTAAGTGAAATAAGCTAGGCACAGAAAGAGAAATACTGCATGTTCTCACTTATTTGTGGGAGCTATATATTAATTAATTAATTAATTAATATACAAGCAAATAAATGGGGGGAAGAAGACACAGCACAATTCCTTGAACTTGTTAAGACAAGTGAACAGATATGAAGTTGATTGGTAGAGGGACATGAAAATCAACTATATTGTATATTGATAAAGTAAAATTAAAAATAAAATAAAATAAATTTTAAAAAATTAAAAAAAATAAAATTAATGTATAACAAATGAGAGTTTCTAAAAATATTTTTTAAATAAAATATAAACTTATATAAAAGGAAAAAGCAGTTAGGGAACAATAACAATATTTTGCAGGCTTAAAAAACAGGAGTTTACCAGCCACAGACCTTCACCAAAAGAATTACAAAAGATACACTTCAACGCAAAGGAAAATAAACATAAAATAGAATAGCGGAATGCAGGATGCAAAGATGAGTCCAAAATTGAGAAAGCATGATGGTCAAATCTAAATAATTGTTGAATTGAAAAATAATCATGAGATTATAGGGAGGGATGGTTAAACCAATGTAGATTAAGAGAGAGGATAACACTAAAATGAAAAATAAAAATGGAGTGGCAGTTCAAAGCAAAGTACAAGAATATTTAGGAAGAGCAAGAACTATGTAGCTGTCCCTATGGGCAGACTAAAGATATTATTTTGTACTTTGTTGGAACATTTTGAAGTCACTTTGTTTGTTTACAGTAAAAAGTAAACTATAAAGTTTCCAAATTACTTTTTTTATTGAAACATAATTGATTATACATATTTGTGGGGTACAGAGTTGACTATCACTATTTGGGTACAGTATGTGATGATCAAATCCGGATAGTTGGCATATTCGTCATTACAAAACTTACTCATTCTTTGTGTAAGTTTCCAAATGATTACAAGGAGAAAAAAGAAACAACATGATCAATCTAGTGGAAGGTAAAAAATGAGGGAGTTGGGGAGGAAGCAAAGAATAAAAGGTAAAATGTGTGGACATTCTATAATTATATGTCAATATAGATCAATCTTCAGGAAGCATATTGACTGAAAACAGAAAAAGCATGTTGCTAAAAGACTAGCAGAGTATACATTGCTACTTGTTGATGAGTACTTAGATGATAGAGCAGCGATAGATTAAAAATCTAAAAACATGAATTGGAAGGATGCACACCCAATTTAACCTCTGGAAATGAAAGATATAAAATGTAATTGGGGAAGTAGAAATTTTCATATTAGCATCATTACTGTATAAACAATACTGAAGTTAGTATTACAAGATTGTTATTCTCTGAAGTTCCCTGTAGTTAAATTTTGTTTCCAAAAATAAAGATGGGTGAGGAGCCATGCATTCTAGTTCTGTCTTTGGCCTCAGGTAAATGGCTTCTTACCTCAAATTTCATTAACTTTAAAATGAGTAGGTTGCACTAAGTTGTCTCACAAGGCTCATTCAATCCTTATACATTGTGTAGAATATAAATAATATTGAGGATTTAGCAGCATGAGCAAAGCAATTTCACTCAGGGAAATTTGCTCCCCATTTGCAGAATAATGTGCATAATATCTGTTATAGTGTTGTGAAACTTAGTTAATAAACTCTGTGACTGTTATCTTCCAGGTAATAAAATGTTAAGCATTCTTGCCTGTTCTGACCTCTCGAACACAATGTCTTTTTCATGAATGACCTCTGAAGAACTCCCTAGGCTTGCTCTTACCTCTAGTTTTTGCTGACCCCCACTGGTTCATGCCTTTGCTACCTGGATACTGCTCAGGCATGATCTCGCTTTCTGCCTTGTCTACTGCTAGTCCAGAATAGAACTGATAGATGTGAGGCTGGCAATAGCAAAGGGCAAAAGAGTGTAAGTGAACGTCAGGCATCTCTCATTCAAAATCCACTGACACATTTGCTACATTCCAGGGATGATGTCTCTCAGGCAACATTTACCATTTTTGCCCTCTCCTCTTTAGAGATCAATCCAGCATTGTCAACCTCCAGGAGTCTACCTGAATTCCCTTAATGAAAAAAATATGGTCTTTGAAAACAGGAGAAGAAGGCACCATATGAGTTTGAATCCCCTGCACCCCCAACTGTTCTTCATTGTTGCTAGAGCTCTAAAAATGTCAGAGCACTTCAAAGGGTATTGTGATTTGCCAGAGAGAAAGAGAATGGAAGAAAGAAGCTGTGAATTGTGAGAGAGAAAATGAGAACTATTAGAAGCCTCAGTTAGTAGCAATAATGAAGCATTCGAGATCCCTCTTTAGTTTCTCTAAAGAAAACTCATGAGTTTACTTCATATTCTACGCCTCCCTTAATATCCTAGGTGTCTATTTTCACATCCTTGCTAATCCTCAGTCTCCTGAATCTTTGTCCCAGTAAGTCTGAGAGAATTCCCAAACTCTGAGTTCTTATCACATCAGTTTGGAGTTCTGAGTTCAGCTTCTCATTCATGAAACTAATAGTAATACAACTTTTGACAACTTGAAGTTAGATTTCTTTTAGTTTCTAATACAATAAATTCTAGCATTATTAACCAGTTTTCTGTTAATCAAGGAAACTGACCTCTTAAAGTCAGGACTAAATAAATTTCAATAAGTAGATTCATGCCACACAGAATTACACAGTTTATAGTGAAAAGAGAACCTGCCTCTTTAATTAGATGATACTTGTTAGATATGTTTCTATATATCCTGGAGAAGAGATTGTGACAAAACTTATATTCTATAATGGCTTGTACCGGTTTGATATCTCACTTTTCTGTTAAATTCAAGAATTGGCTAGTCTGCAGTGTTCTCTCAAAAGCATGAAATTATATTTAAAGCTCTTATTACTAAAAAAGTGAGCATAGAAAACCATGTAAAATAAATTATTCCTTGAATATTGTGTGTGTGTGTGTGTGTGTGTGTGTGTATACACTTAACATTTCAAATAGCAGTTTTTAAGTCCAATATTTCAGAAAAACCATGTAAAATAAATTATTCTTTGAATATTGTGTGTGTGTGTGTGTGTGTGTGTGTGTGTATACACTTAACATTTCAAATAGCAGTTTTTAAGTCCAATATTTCAGATTTTTTTTTTGGTTCCTTTCTGGCAGTATTACACTTTCAGCCTTTATAAAACTTCTGACCTTTATAAAATGTTTAGTAACATGAAGCTTTCAGTAAATGACTTTCAGAGGTTTATGAATCTGTGATCATATACTCTAAATCTACTTTATTTAGCCCTTATTATGTAATAGTATATAATGAATCAAACCATATTGTAGTGAGTTTCAGTGAAGATGCATATTTTGGGTAAAATTTCTTATAGTTTTACTAAAATATAAGTATACATTTTCACAATTAGAAAGATGTATAAAAATATTTTATTGTGCATGTGTAATATAATTTAATTCTTTGTTGATTCACATTATTATATAAAATCAGAGGGTGTGTGCTTCAAACGTGCAAAAGACTTGCTTGTTTGAGACAAAAATCGTCAGCAGATTATTTTTATCCACCTGAATAGTAAAAGTACAATGTGTTATTTTGAAGTATCTTTCTTTGAGTATAGAATGTGATACTAGGTTTGATACTAAAATGAAACAAAACTCTACAGAAGCCTGATACTTATCTTCCTTCAGGCACCTCATGAACTAACTTGCCTTAGTTAACTTCCCCTTTATTTGTTTCCATTATGATTCTCCTTTTTTTCTCTCTGTATGTTTTTATTATACTTACAGTCCCTCGTCAACTTTCTTAGGGGTTATATGGAGTCCGTTATCACCTCCCAATACATTCAGAAAGTTTACCATTGCCACACAATGATAACTAGAAATTGCTCCCCTTCAGCATTTCCTATGAGAATTATCAGTTATGGGATATAGGCCCTTTCTTATAACCCTTCTGTTTTCATTGCTTTTACAGATAGAAATGGGCAGGTCATAAGAGGTTAGATTTTGGAGGAATGTCTTAGTCTATTTGTGCTGCTATAACAAAACGTCACAGACTGGGTAGTTTGTAAAGAACAGAAATTTCTTTCTCACAGATCTGGAGGCTGGGAAGTCCAAGATCAAGGCTCCAGCAAGTTTGGTGTATGGTGAGGGCTACTCTCCTCTTTGGCACCTGTGGCTGCATCCTCCAGAGGACGTGAATGCTGTGTCCTCACATGACAGAAAAGATGGAAGGGGATAAACCCATTCCTTCAAGCCCTTTTATATGGTCCCTAATCCCATTCATGAGGGCTCCACCTCATGACTTAATCACCTCTTAAAGGCCCCACATCTTAATACTGTAACATTGGTGATTAAGTTACAACATATGAATTTGGGGACACATTCAGACTATAGCAGAGAGGGAGGTTAAGAAATTAGATAGCTCTGATCTTTTATTTAGTGGATGAGGAGACTGAGGAAACCCAGAGATAACATGTTTTACTTCCTGCAAAAAGTTAAGTCAAACAGCTTCATCTAACAATTTTGAAGATACTGTATATCTATCCATAGTAAATGTAGATGAACTTTCTTCTGTTAAATAAACACTTATTAAAGGACAATTATGTCCTTTTCAGCTTGTTATCTTTTCATTTGTCATGGAATCCAGACTGACAGTGTGTTTTTTCTTATTTTTCATGATGATATTCAAGAACTTAATAACATCATGAAATCCTGCTAAATTAATTTGAGTAAGCCATTTTCTCTCTCCCTATATGTTCCAAATTGCTAAAATCTTCTTTGTATCTGGATTGCTTCTCCCATTTCTCAGTAAGTTGAATGTGAATGACCGAAGAGGTCTTAATAACTCATTGGTATACAGATGGTAGAAAATGGCCTTTGGGCAGACTCATATTATATTGCTGTTAAGGTGACTAAGTCATGGAAATTAGTTACTACAATAAAATGTTCCTTAAGCCAAATTCAAACAGGTAGAAAAACTGATGTTCACTTTTTATTTTGGCCTATATCACACATGTTAGAGATAGCTATGAAAAGTCAATATGAGGATTTTATTTTTATGGTGCAACTACCAGTAAAATTACAGTCTTCTTCCAAAGTTACTTTTCTGATAATTACTTGAAATCAGAAGACTCTATAACCATTTGGTTTGGGTAGAATATAATATCGATTGGGTGCTGTCTTAGTCATCTTGGGCTGCTATAACAAAATACTATAGACTAGGTGGCTTAAACAACAAATATTTATTTCTTATAGTTCCAGAGGCGGGAAGTCTGTGATCAGGGTGTCAGCACAGTCAGGTTCTTTGTGAATATCCTCTTCCTGGTTATGTCCTCACATGGCCTTTCCTTGGTGCATGCCCTGAGAGAAAGAGATGTGTCCTCTTCATCTTCTTATAAGATCACTAATCCCATCATGGGGGCTCCACTTTCATGACCTCATCTAAACCTAATTACCTCCCAAAGGCCATACCTCCAAACACCATCACACGGGGGATTAAGTCTTCAACATGAATTTGGGGTGCACACAAACATTTAATCAATAACAAGTACATTTCTTTTGACATTAAAGATTGCTTTTAAAACTTAGCATTAACAGTTTTAAAAATTAATAAACACAATTGGATATTGCAAAATTATGTGTAAGGCATTCAAACAGCAACGGAAAATAAATGTCACTGTCACTTAGAATTTGCATCTCTCTGTCAAACACAATTATTCCAGAATATTTTGGAAGCAAATACTTCCCAAATTTTTTTTTAAATATGAAAAAAAAAAAGACTGTTGAAGAATGTTGGTTGGTACTTTTTCATTGAATATTTAAGTAGAACTACTACAACTACATGTAATAAAACATTATCATTCACTAAGGTATAGTTGGATGGTAAATGGTAAAGTTGTTACACATTCAAATGCAGAGCTGGCACATGTTATTCTAATAAAATAATAAACTCCTGAGTTATAATTCTAATCATTCATGGATATTTGCTTTATGGTTTCCCACTTCATCACTTCTTCCTGCTCTGTTTTTTGGTGATGATGACCACACAGGCACAAAACTGCACTACATTCGACCTTCCCATAGATTGATGTCGTACCTTGCCTAATTTGGATCCTTTATCAGCCATCTTTACAGGAAGGAAATTTGCTAAAATAGCCTTGTAATTTTTTTGTAATTGTTAAAGTATGACATTTTGTAATAAGTAGTAGTATTTGCTTTCAAATTTTACTGCTAAAGAGCTGACTATAGTGTTAAAAAATAATGGTAATAATGGAAAAGAGAATCAGAATGAAAATAAATTTTATGACCCAACAATCCTAGGTTTATAATCTTTCCAAAGCATCGTGAAATCCAATTTTCAGCCATAAATATGGTATATAGCATAAATTTGCTTTCAACATGTATCCCAAGCATGATAAAACCTAAGAAAGCATGTATACCCTATACTAATAACTGTTCTTTCTATGATGTAATACCTTACATGTAGTCCGCTTTTAATTCATGTCATATAGTACCACCCCACTAAAATGGATCTTTGCTATGTTTATATCATTTAAAAATATTCTGGAAAGTATATTGTGAGTAGAGTCAGACTAAATAAAATGAAGTAATTTGTATGAGATACTTTATCATTGTGAATAAAAATATGAATAACTTAGAACTTAAAATACTTGTGCCTCAACAGAATGAGAATTATATAAATAACAGACTCATATTTCCTCTTTGCTAACCTGTTTCCACACAGTGATTTTATAATTTTATCATGAAATAGTGTTTTTCTCCTCTGAGGATTGGAAGTTGTAAATAAGGAGGAGAAAGGAATGATTTCCTCATGAATTCATTCAGCTTTGCTTAGCACTTTACACTAAATAAATTCCAGAGACTATAATTACTAAGAAAGTATAAATTTGAACGTAGAAGCCAAAAAGAATTGCCGTATTATATACTGAATTTGAATAGGAAATCAAAATGTCAATTGATAAAAATCATTGTTTTCTGTGGGAAATCTCCACTTGTTCTGTGGAAATTCTTAGCATTTTATATAATGAGGTAAACACAAGACCATGATTTGCTCATCAATGCAAGCAGTGAGAAGAACCCAGCCAGTATTTCCTCTGACACCAGAAAGATGCTTCAAGTGTAGAGTATTCAAGATTGGGCAGAGCTCTGTAAGGAAGGGTCCACATGTCAATCTCTACTTCTGCAAAGAGAACTACCATCAGTATCTGCTCTCATAAGCTATTTTATTTGTAGATACAAACTCTCACAGGCTACAATTATATAACTGATTGAAAAACTCAGCTTTAACATTTAAAATAAATATCTCATCTTTGTTTTCCCATTTTTATGCAACAGAGATACATTATGTGCTGTTATGCATTATAATATTCTTTCATTCCTTTGTTGTGAATTGAGTCAATCTATGTTTTCAAAGTGATGAATAATGAATGTGGTCATAGGACTCTCTTGGACCACCAAATTCTTAGTGTGTTCAAGGGACAGATTGGGGAGCTCATCTTTGTTTTCCCATTTTTATGCAACAGAGATACATTATGTGCTGTTATGCATTATAACATTCTTTCATTCCTTTGTTGTGAATTGAGTCAATCTATGTTTTCAAAGTGATGAATAATGAATGCGGTCATAGGACTCTCTTGGACCACCAAATTCTTAGTGTGTTCAAGGGACAGATTGGGGATTTTAGGTAATCAATTCTTTACCTTAGGCATTTAAGGAAAGTTTACTTTTGAGGTTACAGAATGCTACTCTGTATATGATAGCTGGCTTGGGACTTAGTGGAAGGAGATGGTTTCTATTCTCTGTAGGCTCTGGATAACAAGCACCATTCTTTTAAAGTAGTTGGTACCTAGCGGACAGTACTTCTCAAATTTTAATTACTAATATTGATGTGACTTTTTTATGCCTTGTAGGACAATTTATTATTTAAATTTTTATGCTTCCTGAGAGTAAAAATGGTTACTTGTTCATAACAATGTTCCCAGTACTTAGCATATAACTGTGATTCCATAATTTTTTTGTAAAATAAATTTACAAACCTATTTACTACATGCCAGCCTAGTTCTTTGCATTTATTATCACTTATCCTCCTAACAATCTTGTAAGTTAGATGATATTTTATTATTATTTTATTCCTGTTATTACTGTTCTCTCTGCGAATTTAAGCAAATTTTCCTATTCATCAGCTACTTATTGACAAGGTCAATAATCTAAATTTGGCTATTGAATTAGTTCATTTCTATTGGTTATAACAAAGTACATGGAACTGGGTAATTTATAAAGAAACAAAATTTATTGTTTACAGTTTCTGAAGCTGAGAAGTCCAAAGTCCAGGGAATACAGTTGGTGAAGGTCTTGGTGGTGGCAACAGTGATGGCAGGGTTATTATATATTAATCTATTCACTTCTGCAAGGTCCTACAATCCAATCATCTCTTTACAGCTCCACCTTTCAGTTACCATAATAGGATTTCCTGCCCTCTTAACAGTCACAGTAGGGGCTAAGTTTCTAATACATAAAACTTGGGGGACACACAATTCAAGCTTTATGGAGTTTGGGGGGTACATAATTCAATCCACAACAGCCATATTACAAATCTTAAGCAGTTTCTCCTGATTTATATGATATCAGCCAAATACTGCTCCTAGAAAAAGCCCTAGGTGATGGTTGCTAAGTATAATGGAAATGGTACATGAAATCAGGAAGCCAGAGATTTTCTTGAAATCTTTCCCATATCTTTTTATTATACACACACATGAGAGAATTCCTTTAAATAAAAAAAGCTAAGAAATCCAGGAAAATGGTATTTAGTCTGTGGCTTATTAGTCTTTTTCAAGCTTTTTTTTTTTTAATGGGCAATATCCCTCACTCTCCTGGCTCTGACTCTCACCAACTTGCTGATATCACCAAAATATCTTGCTTCAAATTCTCTCCTAAGCTTCAAACCCACAGACTCATTACCTACCCTAATGCTACTTAATACCAAGAATTTCCATGACCAATAATCCTAAATCCCTGCTGCTCACTAAGACTCCTAAAGATTGTCACTGGCCCAGATCATACTGAGTGCTGTGATTTGGACTTGAACACCGGCCTGGTAGAGCCACTCTTCCCTGGTTTAGTAACTCTACAATTGCACTCCGGACTGGCCCTTCTTGCTTTTCATCTTCCAGCAAGTTATAGGAGTATAGTTACTAGCTTAAGGGAGAATTGTACTCCTTTTCAATCCATTGTTTTGCTAAAATCCTCTACTTAAAAATCCTTAGTTATCCACTTGCCTACGCGATCAGTTTCAAACTTGTCTACAAGATCATTTCATAGTCTGTTTCCAAACTACCTTACCAAGCTCATTCCCACCACTTCTAAGCTCACCCACACCCACACACCATCCAACCAAGATATGTACTTCTTACACAGTTCTTTTTAAAAAAAAACAATACGTTGCCCCTTTGCACACATAGTTCCGCCAATCATGCTTTTGCACCTTTTATGTCATCCAGAATCCTACTCACATGTTACTTCCTTCTTCTACATTAGTTCCTACATGCCCTCGGATCTACCTCTATAAACCCACGGCATTTTTATATAACACTAAACACTTTAATAATTATTTCTACACAAATGAAGTTTTCATAATTCTGTATACTCCCTGTATAATCGTAGACATGCATTTAATCTCAGTGTCAGTTTTCTCATTCTTCAGACGCCAATAGTGTTACAATATAATATATGCAAAATGAAATTTTAGTACATAGTAAGTAGTCAATAAGTGTTCCACATTATAATGTGTTTTTCTTTGTTACAAATATTATTACCCCATAAAATTAAAATTTATTGATCAAAATATAATGTCTTATTTATCTTTGTAACTGTGAGAGATGCTGTCATTACCAGCCCATAATATGTGTTCAATGCATTTTCACAAATTAGTGAATTACTATTCCTTAACACCTCTATGGCAGGAATTCTGAATCTTTTTTCTTTCAGAAAGTATGCATTGTACATACAACAATGAAAATTAGATAATATAAACACTATTAAGAAGTGGTTGAAAACATTTTGCAAACCACTGCACATAGTACATACATGTGAAACAGAGTATCCATTCAACTGTTCTACCTTTTGTTGGAAATCTTAGAGTGATCACTCTTCAAGGAAACTAAGTTTGCAGGTACCAATATCAACCAATCCAGTTACAAGACTACATTTTGTTCGAGGCACCACATTATAAAAAAGACATCTGAAAATGAAAGAATTAAATGGCTTAACATTAGTATTTACATTAGTGTTAGTATTAGTATTAGTTTTAGACCCAAGCCCATATTATGCCCCTGTTTTTTCTTTTTTTTTTTTTTATGGTCAGAAGTAACTTCATTTCAAATAATTTAAATTGAGTGATGAGACTATAAAGCAGGTTGAAATTGTCTAAGCAACAAATGAGAGTGACAAAAGGGAAAAAACAAGAGCATACTACTCTCTCAAGAAGGTTGTCATGAAACAGGGAAGTGTCTGACTGACTTAGAGGGACAGAGGACTAAAGGAAGGTTCTGTTATGGATATGGCCATGGTGGTGATTGGGTAAAGGAGTTGGAGGAGGTAGCAGAGGTGACGGGGAGGTGATGGTGATGGTATATACCCTTGGTTTTAATTAATTCATCCTATTAATGTCTGACTACTGTACCCAATAACCAATATGGAACTAAGGAGAGTGGGCTAATTCCAAACAGATAGAAAAACAAAACAAAAAAAGAGTGGTTATTGGATACATGGAGAGGGGTTCTCCTTGTTTGGCTTTATTTCCATGTGTCTGACTTGTCTGGGTACCATGTTGCTAGGCCTAAAACAGGTTATTGCAATCACCTAGTAATCGCTCTGTCTGCTTCCACCATGGGCCTCCATCCTGTCCACAGCCTGTTCTCAGCAGAGCAGCCCTAGTGATCCTTTCAAAGCATACATCATATCATGTTACTCCTCTGTTCAAAGTTTTCCAATGAATGCTAGTTTATTGAAGTGAAAACCAAAGGCGTCCCCAGCCATACCAGCCTCTCTAATGTTTCACAAACATGGCATGCATATTTCCACTGTAAAACTTCCACCTTTGTTGTTTCTGCTTCCTTTAAAACTCTTCACTCAGATCTTCTCATGCACCCCCCTTAAGACTGAGCTCTACAATTTTTTGAAGTTGTTACGACAAGCAAACGGAAAGGACATTGTTGGGTGGGAGGGAGGAGAGGGTGGAGGGAGGGAAGTTTCGGTAATGGGCCATAATAATCAACCACATTGTATATCGACAAAATAAAAATTTAAAGGAAAAAAAAAGAAAAAGACTGAGCTCACAAGTAATCTCATGATTTTTTTGTCAACTTAGTTCATTCCTAAGTCCCCTGTGCTGATACATTATAGGCACTCGATAAATACCGAATAGATTATTTAATCACTCAGTAAAAAAGGAAATGTAAGCATAATTAAGCTTAACTAAAATGTTTCCAGTTTTAAGTTATTACATATTTTGTACAACTCCTAGTAATAATAAGTGATATATAATAATTAATATATATTTATTTCGAATTAATAAATTAGTAGAATAATAAATTCTAAATTGAATAAAGTTTAAATAAAATATATGATATTAAATAGAATATGAGAATATTTATATAACCTTAGTTTTTGCCAAAATTTTAATGCAATCCAGGAATCCCAGATTCTATAAATAAAATACTAGGTATATTTTTCTGACTAGACATAGAAGAGTACTTCAAAAAGTTTGTGAAAAAATAGAATTAAAAGATGATATAAATCTTTCCATGAATTTTTTAAAGTACCCCTTTATTTACACTATAATAAAAATAATTGCTAATATAGTAAAAAAAAAAAAAAAACCATTAAAAAAAAAATCAAAGGACCAAAAGTTATAATGCTCATCACAGTTTAAAGATTAGTATTCATAAGACAAATGAAGTAACTAAAACTGATTTTTATTGTATTTATTACAGTATAACTGATAAAAGTTACAGCTATTTAAAGTAGACAATTTGATGTTTTGGCATGTATATGCATCTGTGAAACCATCATTATAGTCAAACTAGTGCATATCTTCATCACTGTCCAAAATTTCCTCATGGCCCTTTGTAAAAATCCCTTCTTTATAGCTTTCGCCATGGCCTGATTACTATTCCCAGGAAGACACTATAGATTAAATTGCATTAAATGGATAAATCAATCTCAGGAGAACTGACAACAATATTGAGACTTCCAACCCATGAACACAGTGTATGTCACCTTTGATTTAGGTCTAATTTAATTTTTCTTACCAAGGTTTTGTAATTCTCAGTGTACAGGTCTTTCACATCTTTCCCAGATTATCTCTAATTACTTTATGTTGTTTATGTTATTGTAAAGGATATGTTTTTGTGATTTTAATGTCTAATTATTTATTGCTAGTATATAAAAATACACTTTATTTTTTAGTACATATTTTATACTTATTGCAGAATTAACTTATTAATGGCTTCTATTAGCTTTTAAGAAGATTCCATTAGATTATTTAACTAAATGAAGGTAAAGATCTTTTAACTTTACAATTTTGACACCTTTTATCTTCTCCTTGCCCTATTCCATTAGACAGAACCTTTAGTACAATGTTGAATAGAAGTGGTGAGAGCAGACGTGCCTTTTTCCTGATCTTAGGGAGAAGGATTCAGTCTTTCACACTAATGTGATATTAGCTGTAGGTTTTTCGTAGATGCATTTTATAGATTGAACAAGTTCCCTTATATTCCTATTTTGCTGAGTGTTTGGGGTTTGTTTTTG
The DNA here is from genome assembly GCF_000696425.1 of Galeopterus variegatus. Taxonomy (NCBI): domain Eukaryota; kingdom Metazoa; phylum Chordata; class Mammalia; order Dermoptera; family Cynocephalidae; genus Galeopterus; species Galeopterus variegatus. The sequence continues at coordinate 112,976 of NW_007733363.1, read as the reverse complement.
TTTTGTTTTGTTTTGCTTTGTTTTTTTTGCAGTAATGGATGTTGGATTTTATCAAAGTTTTTTCTCACTTCTATTTAGATTATGATTTTTCATTTTTAATTTGTTGTTATGACAAATTATGTTGATGTATTTTTTTTTATGTTAAACCAACCTTTCATTCCTGGGATAAAGCTCATTTGGCCTCATAGATTAAGTTGGGAAGTATCCTATCCTCCAATTTTCTGAAAGAGTTTGTAGAGAATTAGTAGTATTTCTTCTGTAACTTCACCAATAAAGACATTAGAGCTTGGTTTTTTTTACTTGTAGGAAAATTTTTTACTATAAATTCAATATCTTTGGTAGAAAAAGTGTTATTTGAATTACCTTTTGTCTGTATCTTCTTAAGCGAACTTTGAAGTGTTTGTCTTTTCAAAAAAAATTCCCACTTCATCTAAATTTTTGAATTTATTGGCATAAAGTTGATCATAATATTTCCTTATTATACTTTTAATATCTGTAGAATGTGTAGTGATATTACCTTTCATATTTCTGATCTCAGTGACTCATGTCTTCTCTTGTTCTGCTTATTTTTTCTAACTCTTATTTATCTCTGGTGTTCATTTTGGATAGTTTCTGTTGCTATGTCTTCAAGTTCATTAAACCTCTTTTCTGCCATGCCTAATCTGTCATAATCCTATCTAGTGTGTTTGTTATGTCACACATTATAGTTTTCATCACTAGGAATTTAATTGTGAACTTTATCCTTCATGTCAACTTAATTGTGTCATTACATGCAATAATGTTTATAACAAATGTTTTAATATCTTTGACAGCTAATTTTAACATTTATGTTGGTTCTGGGTCAGTTTCAATTAATTGATCTGTCTTCTCATTACTGCTGCTTTGTATGCCTGGTAATTTTGGATTGATTGCCACACATTGTGAATCTTACCTTATTAACAGCTGGACATTTTTTATTCCTATAAATATTCTTAAACTTTATTTTGGAATGCCGTTAATTTACTTGTAAACTGTTTGATCCTTTTGGGTCTTGCTTTTAAGATTTGTTAGGCAACACCAACAAGATGTTTAATCAGGAGATAATTATTCTCTACCACTGATGCAAGAACTTTCCGAACACCCTGCTTGATGTCCTCTTGAATTGTGAAGTTTTCTACGCAAGGTGGTTCTCCTCAAATCCTGGTCTCTTGTGAGTGAAGTGGACTGTTCCCCTAGTCCTCTCCCTAGATAGTTTCCTCTCACACAGGCAGTGAAGAGGACTCCGTTTAATACTCAAAAGGGATCCTCTTCAGATTTCCAGAGTTGTCTATTTCTTCAGCTTTTTATTACTCTTTCCTGGGAACTCTAGCCTCCTTGGTCTACCTGGACCCTCAGCAATGTCTCCACCACTCAGGGAATTTGCTGGGCTCTGCCTGTATTCTCTCTCTCTGTGCCAAGGTTTGGAGACTTTCTCAAGGCAAGAATTGATAGGGCTTACTTCGTTTTTTCCCATACCTTAGGGATCATTATCCTTAGGTGTCTGAAGTTCAATACTTTGAAACTGCTTTTTTAAAAAATATTTTTTCCACATTTTTGTTTGTTTCAAATGGGAGCTTAAATCTGTTCCCAATTTCTCCATCTTAATTGGAAGCAGAAGTCTCTACAAAAAGATTTTTTTAAATTACAAATAAACCAATATGAACAAACAATTTAGAGAGAAAAAAATCCAAATGGCTAATAAATATAAAAAGATTTTCATTGTGAGATACACTTTTTAACCACGTGGATGGCAAATAAAAAGAAATGATGATACCATTGTTAGCAAAGTTTTGAGGAAATAAGCACTTTCCTCAATGTCCTGTTGATAGCAATGTGAGTAATAGAACCATTTTGGAAAGTGTGGCAATGTGTATTACAATTTAAGAAAATAATGTATCATTCTACAGAATAATTTTGTTTTAGAGAATCTAACCTCAGGATTAAAAGGAACCATGCAATAGAATGATAATTATAGCGTTGTCATGGCAAAGCAGTGGAAAACTTTCAAACATCCATGAATAAATAGTCAAATGTATTAGTGAATTAATACATGCAAGTATGCTATGGAAAATTAGTCAACTACTAAAAAGAGTGAGTTCTGTCTTGCTGGCCTGGAGCAATGGCCATTATAAAAGAAAAACTTGCCAAGCAATGTGAATAACATAAACAATTTTTTTGTGTAAAAAATAGAAAAAAGAAAAGAACAACAGAAAAAGTGAAAAGATAAACACCATCATATTATTATTATTTTTACCTTCAGGAAGGGTGTATTGGATATTATTAAAATTTATCTTTCTGTCATATTACTTGTTATACTGAGCAGGTATTGCTTTCACAGAATAAAAAAGTGTAATACAGTTTAAAAATTCGAAGAATGTTGCCAACTCAAGTCCAATATAATTTGCTAAAATATTCACCCACATATTGAAAGGAAATCAATAAAAAGAGCTGCTTTAATGTGTGTGTAATGTAACTTGGGAGTTAATAGAATATACTGTTTATCTAGAATTGCAAGAGCAATTACTCAGTAGATGAATGATATAACACTTGCTGATTGGTACAATTCAGCATTTATTCTGAATACAAGGCACTAAATGACAGGTGCATTTAAAATACTTTGACATGGCCTGTAATTTTGACTTGTGTTGTATTACCATGCAATTTAAAGTGAGACTACTGATTTTAACTAATGAACTGATATTTTACATTTTCCTTGTTTATACATTTCTCCAACATGAATTGAATTTAAAGTTTTTGTCTTGAACATTTCTGTTTTTTAAACTTTACTTTGCCATTTTAGTTTTCTTTTTTCTTATGAAATGTCTGTTTTTGAAACGTGTGATGCCCCTGCCTCCCATCTGTGAATAACTATTTTCACTTGTAATTTTATTAATTTTTGTTTTTATGGAGTGACTTGCATGAGTCTTCTATTTCATTGTAAGTGTTCCCCTTTGCTTTCTTTCCAGCTACATTTCTACAAAACATCCTTTTAAGTTTTCAGTCAGTATTTTTGTCTTATTGGTTATCCTTAGAACCTAATTTCATATCAATGATATTATGATTACTAAGTTGAAATAGTCTCTAGCTGCAGACTTTTTTTAGGATTGGATCTTTTCCAACTACTTAGTCAAGAATAGCTTCTGAGTCGACTGTTGGTTAAACGTACTGTACAAAGTAACAGCCCAAAACTGATTCATGGCTATTAATCTTTCTGAATTTATCAAATCAGGGTTTACTTGTAACGTGTTCTCATCCTAGGCCTTAACCTTCCAAGGATAAATAACCAGAAACAGTTTTTTCAAATTTTATGGTTTACTATAGTCCAAAGATTCTCTACCATTTTAGAAAAATACTGTATAAAATGTATTTACATATATTTAACACTTCATGAATCCCTTTTTAGCTAAAATTTTTCAAAGAAATGAAATAAGGTGAATGTAACAGATTTGCCTTGTCATTTCACACAGGGGGTATATCAGAATAGACAATCCTATAATCCCCATGGGGAAAATAATAGCTAATGTTTATCAGGTGCTCAGTATGCACTAGACACAATCATAAGCAATTGACATATGTTTATTTATTTAATCCTCCCAACAGCCATACTCTCTTGCTTATGACTATTCTCAATCCAATTTTATAGCTGTGAAAATTTAACCCCCGAAAGGTTTAGCATTTTATCGTAAGCCACACAGATAAGCGTCAATACTTCTGACCCGGCAGTGGGACCATAGAGTGGTATTCCAAATTGCAACATGATACCACCTCTCCAGAGGCCAATACAGGTAATTTTAGCTCACAATTTTAAAACTTAACTCTTCTGAAAGTTGGCATGACACCTAAAATTTTTTTATCATGAAATTAAACAATCTAAATGTTACCTTTGTTCAATAATGCTACAATCACCTGTTTTATCTCCTTTAAACCCTTAGGGTCATGTATCATTTTTGTAAAGAAGAAATTGATTCTTGCTTCAAGTCAAAACACATAAAAATAGGTTTTCTCACACTGCCCCTAGAATTGTATAGGGGAGAAAAAGGTACTGAAATGATACTTCACCCACATGTGCCTCTGAAACATCCAGGGATAAGGGCACCTCGTGTGGAATACCAGATTTTACAGCTCCCAACAAAGAGAGGGCAGGTCTTCTCTTATTGCTTAAGTATGCCACTGGTGTTTAAAATTTGTAAGTTGTTGCGTTTTGATGGTTATTCTTTGCAGATTTTACATTACAGTGAACATACCAGAAATAATTTGAAATGGAGAAATTAAACAAAAAACATCTTTGAGAAGGAAGACACTAAATGAAAGATTATGCTGTAATCATGTTTCTACAAATAGAAGTCATGCAAAAAAGTAGCCAATACATCAGAGCTCAAAGAAAAAAAAAACAGAAAGGTCTTATAAGGCAGCTGGTTTACACGAATAATTTTGACATTACAGTTTTATCTAATCACACTGTGAATTTAGAACTCATCAAGCTCTGCACAGTCAATTTCCAACATGCCTACAAGTGACTATGCTATCATTTATTGCCCATTTTGCGAGCTCCTCAACCCCATTTCTCTCGTGCCATTTCTCTCATGCCCTTAGTCACACTATTGTTGCTTTTGCTAACCCTCTTCTGATTCCTTAAGATGTGTTTTGTACTTTTTTAAAATTTTTGCTCAAAAAAATATTTTTAAATAAAATTTGGGTGCTGACTGGTTAGCTCAGTTGATTTGAGCTTGATGGTATAACACTGAGGTCATGCTCAAGGGTTGAGATCCCCATACCAGCCATACCAGCCAGTCACCCAAAATTAAATAAAGAAACAAACAAACAAACAAACAATAAATTAATTAATTAAATAAAAATAAAATTTTTGCTCAACCACATATTTCATAGAAACACCAGTCTCCTATGTATTGAATCTTTCTATTTACTTGATCCTTGTCCTCAGTTTTCATTTTCTTTCCAATTTTATACAGTCATGTACCTAAAAATGTGTACTACAGATGTATGTGAATATACGTATGTTAGAATAGTATGTAGTTACCTAGAGACTCACTGTATAGTTTGAATTGTCTTCAAATCTCCAGAATTGGTGTCAGGTTTTATTTAACTCCATTCAGAGATAAGAAAATAGGTAGTTGAGCGAAGAAAGGTGATTGTCATAATGCCGCATAGGCTGAATCCAAACTAGAGCTCAGAATTCCTATCCTCAGCCCTAGAATGCAGCCAGTCAGATTTGCGTATATCATACGTTTAACTTAGTCTCAATTCACAAACAGCTAAAATGCACACATTTTAAACACATGTCAAACACACACATACACCATCAACAACAATAGCAGCAATAGTACCAGTTTAGCAAAATGGGCAATATTATGTTTTTAATTGTTTTTTCTGTTCTCAGTAGAACCCATTGATTCAGAAGGACAGTGCCCACACAACCTGTCTTAGTCAGCTTGGGCTGCCATAACAAAATACCATAAACCAGGTGGCTTAAGCAACAGAAATGTATTTTCTCAATGTTCTGGACGCAGGAAGTCTGAGATGAGGCTGCCAGCATGATTGGATTCTGATGAAGGCCCTCTTCCTAGCTTGCACCTACTTGCAGCTGGCTGCCTTCTCACTGTGTTCTCACATGGGGGAAAGAGAGAGAACACATTCTGATGTCTCTCTTTATGAGGCTACTAATCCCATCATGAGGGCCCAGCCCTCCTGATCATATCTAAACCTAATTTTCTTCCAAAGGCCCCATCTCCACATACTATGACATTGGCGGTTAGGGCTCCAATATGAATTTTGGGGGGATACAATTCACACCATAGCATGGCCCCTTACAATATGCACAGGGTAAGGGACTTGAAGCTCTGATTCAGGCATCTGTGAGCTTTTGAGGTCAGCATGCCTACTATCTGAATAGGTCTAGGCTGACAGGATATCAGAACAAGAGAAAACTTAAAAAAAGGAATAACTGAACTTGGATAAAGATGAGAAATGTAAGGCATTTAAAATGTTTTCTACCACAAAATCCCTGCTTATGTTTTGCCTCACATTCGTCATTTAACTTCTGAGTCCATAAGTGGGGGTAATAATCCTAAAAAAATATTTTTAAATAAAATTTGGGTGCTGACTGGTTAGCTCAGTTGATTTGAGCTTGATGGTATAACACTGAGGTCATGCTCAAGGGTTGAGATCCCCATACCAGCCATACCAGCCAGTCACCCAAAATTAAATAAAGAAACAAACAAACAAACAAACAATAAATTAATTAATTAAATAAAAATAAAATTTTTGCTCAACCACATATTTCATAGAAACACCAGTCTCCTATGTATTGAATCTTTCTATTTACCCCATACCAGCCATACCAGCCAGTCACCCAAAATTAAATAAAGAAACAAACAAACAAACAATAAATTAATTAATTAATTAAATAAAAATAAAATTTTTGCTCAACCACATATTTCATAGAAACACCAGTCTCCTATGTATTGAATCTTTCTATTTTTGACAGAGTAATCAGGTCAGTGGTTAGACTCAAAGAATTAATATCTGTGTTGAGACTGCAATTAGAGCCCAACAGATATGTGTCGCTTAGTAACCATCCATGTGCCAAATACTTCCTCTCTCCCTCCCTCCCTGCCTTCTTTGATTCCTTCTTCTCTGCCTGCCTTTCCTTCTTCCTTTGTTCCTTTTTTCCTTCATTTCTTCCTTCCTTCCTTTTTCCCTTATAAATGCATAATATAAACATGGAATCTGCTATACGTGTTGCTCAAACTGGTCTTAATTATATGAATTAGTACATGAAACATATTATTTAATTAAGTGATAAGACCCAGAAATTGTTTTTTAGGAAATTTTCCGAATAAAAACACAAAATTTTATTTAAAAGGAAATGCATGATATTACTGTATTAGTATAAAAAAGCAAGAAAAAGGGCCGGCCCGGTGGCACACTGGAGAGTGCGCCGCTTGGGAGCGCAGCGGCGCTCCTGCCGAGGGTTCGGATCCCATGTGGAGACTGGTTCCCACTCACTGGCTGAGCGCGGTGCGGGCGCAACACCGAGGGTTGCAATCCGATTGCCGGTCAGTAAAAAAGACAAAAAGGAAAAAAAAAAGCAAGAAAAAGAATGAATAAAAAACAGTAGGATTTGGGTAAATACATTATATTTGCTATGCATATTTACTATATATTTATATGTTACTACAGTATTGGGTAATATGTCATTATATGAAAAATGTTTACCACTGAGTGCATAATAAAGAAAAAATAAGTACAAGTGTGTCTGTGTATGTGTGTAAATATACAGATAAATAAAATCAATCAACATCTCCCTTCTCCACTGGTATGTTTAGTATAGTATAATATAATATAGTATAGTGTAGTAAAGTATAGTAAAAGTATAGTTCAAATTCTATTAGCACAAGCTTTCACAAACATAATTGGTAAAAGTCTAGAGCTTTCCCAGTCTCCTCACGCATTATGCTTTCTAGAGTGCCTGAAAAACCAGGGAAGGATTCTCAGATTCTCACACATTATTGGAACTTCTTATACAATAGTGCAGAGCTACTATGTTCATTGCTCTTAATGCCCTTTTGCTTTATTGAGTATGGTCCTGGTAAAAAATGCATTGTCACCATTGCAGGCACCATTCACCTTTTTATCACTATGCTCATTACACTGACTGTGGTATTGCCTGTGTTATTACTATTGAATTCTAAATACCTGACATTTACTGAGCTTTTCTGTCTTGATGTGTTCTTTCTAAGACAGACCCCCATATCCTAGCCCCTAAATGCACAACACAATTATTTTCTAAAACAATGCATTACAAAGTGTGGATTATGAGACATTAATGAGTGTGGAGACAATTTTGTAGATAATTATTCAAAATTTTAATTAAAATAGATATCAAAGAGAAAATAGAATAGTGCATTGTAGTGAGCAATAGTAAGATTACTTTGTGAAGCTTATATGTGCTAAAGTGTGTTTTTCTTGCCAAAAAATTCTATGGCCTATTCAAGTTAAGTAATTAATAATAATAATAATAATAATAATAATAATAATAATAATAATAATAATAATAATAATAATAATAATAATAATAATAATAATAATAATAATAATAATAATAATAATAATAATAATAATAATAATAATAATAATAATAATAATAATAATAATAATAATAATAATAATAATAATAATAATAATAATAATAATAATAATAATAATAATAATAATAATAATAATAATAATAATAATAATAATAATAATAATAATAATAATAATAATAATAATAATAATAATAATAATAATAATAATAATAATAATAATAATAATAATAATAATAATAATAATAATAATAATAATAATAATTTACCAACCAATGACTCAATAAAGGAATTAAAAAGAAAATAAAAATATATTTGTTACAAATGGCAATGGAAACACAACATACCAAAACTTATGGGATACAGCAAAAATAGTTCTCAGAGGGAACTAAAAAGCAAGTTGAAGTCTCACTATTTCCAGTAAGTAGAAATTAATATTAAATCAGCCTTAAGGAAAACAGCATAATTATAAATAAAAGTGAAATACACAATGTTGAAAGTTTATTTCAGATGTCTCATAAAATATTTCAATAGTAAAAATATAAACAGCTGCTTTAAATAATATTTGCAGATGATCATTGCAAATATCTAGTGCTTTCTTATAAACCGATACCTCTATACAAAGTAAGATATCCAGTGTAAATTACAGAGATTGCTTATTATTTTGATTCAAAGCTTATGGTTTTTTTTTGTTTGTTTGTTTTTGTTATTTGTTTGTCTGTTTTTTATCTTTTAACTGACAAGTTTCCATTTCTCTTTTATTGATTCCTAGATGCCTTCATGTAAAGATATTTATTTTCCTTTTTATGATTGGCAGACTGTGTCTTTTGTCTATTTTATTTTTTCTTAAGTGGGATTCTTAAAGATTTGTATGTCTCCTCAGAAGACAGCCTACCTACAAAAGAGAGAATCATGCCACACCCCCAAAATTCCCAATATAAAAGGGCTTCTGGTTTACAAATAATGTTTGCTTCCCTTTTTAAGAATAGAGTGAGTCCAGAGGGCAACTCACATTTTTCCATCTCAGTGATGGCACCACAATTCAATCAGCTGCACAAACCAAAAATCTGGGAGTCACTTTCAAGTCCACTTTTCTCACCATTCCCCATATCTAATCTATCGGCAATTTCAGCAATCTCTGCCCGTTCTGCCTCCAAATATGTCCACAATTACCAACGGCTGTTCCTCTCCACCACTCTCCACGATCGTAGCAGAGATGACTGCAGTAGCTACTGCATGTGCTGCTACAATAGTGTCTTAGCCCCTCTCCGTGTTTCCACGCTTGTCCTACTTCAATCCATTTTTCTTACAACAGAATATTCCAGAATATTCCCTTAAAGATATCAAACTGGTTCTCTTACTGTCCAGTTTAAATACTCCTCAGGCTTTCTATTATATTTAGAATAAAGCCAAAAGAGCCACCATGATCTAGCTCATGCCTACTTGTCTGACCTAATGTAGGCACAACTCATTTATTGCACATTGCAGATAACTGCGTTTTTTAACAAACTGAAGGTTTGGGACAGCCCTGCCTAGAGCAAATCAAATAGTGCTGGTTTTTCAACAGCATGTGTTCACTTTGTGCCTCTGTGTCACACTTCGTAATTCTCTTAATATTTCAAGCTTTTTAATTCTTATTGTATCTGTTATGGTGATGTGTTAACAGTATGTTTGATGTTAGTACTATAATTGTTTTGGGACATTGCAAACTGTGCCCATATAAGAGGGTGAACTTAATTTATAAATGTTGTGTGTGGTCTGATTGTTCCACCAACTAGCCATTTACCTGTCTCTCTCTCTCTTTGAGCCTCCCTATTCCATGAGACATAATATTGAAATTAGGCCAATTAATAACCCTACACCGGCCTCTCAGTATTCAAGTGAAAGGAAGAGTTGCCTGTCTCTCACTTTAAATCAAAAAGTAGAAATGATTAAGCTTAGTTAAGAAGGATTGTTGAAAGCCAAGACAGGCCAAAATCTAGGCCTCTTGTGTCAAACAGTGAGTCAAATTGTGAATGCAAAGAAAAGGTTCTTGAAGGAAATTAAAAGTGCTAGTCCAGTGAACACACGAATGATAAGAAAGTGAAACAGCATTATTGATGATGTAAAGAAAGTTTTAGTGATCTGGATAGAAGATCAAACCAGACACAACATTTCCTTAGGCCAAAGCCTAATCAAGAGAAAGATCCTGACTCTCTTTAATTCTGTGAAGGCTGAGGGAGGTGAGGAAGCTGTAGAAGTTTGAAACTAACAGAGGATGGTTCATGAGGTTTAAGGAAAGAGCTATCTCCATGACATAAAAGTTCAAGGTGAAGCAGCAAGTGCTGATGTAGATGCTGCAACAAGTGATCCGGAAGATCTAGCTAAAATCATTGATGAAAGTGGCTACGCTAAACCACAGGTTTTTAATGTGGATGAACAGTCTTATATCAGAAAAACATACCATCTAAGACCTTGATATCTAGAGAGAAGAAGTCAATGCCTGGCTTCAGATCTTCAAAGAACCGTCTCACTTGCTAGGGGATAATGCAGCTGGTGACTTAAAGATGAAGCCATTGCTTATTTACCATTCTGAAAATCCTAGGGCCCTTGAGAATTATACTAAATCTACTCTGCTTGTGCTCTATCAATGGAACAACAAGGCTTGGATGCCAGCATATCTGTTAACAGCATGGTTTACTGAATATTTTAAGCCCACTGTTGAGACCTGCTGCCCAGAAAAAAAATTCACTTCAAAATATTATGGCTCATTGACAGTGCACCTAGTCGAGTCATCCAAGTGCTCTGATGGAGATGTATAAAGATATTCATGTTGTTTTCATGCCTATTGACACAACATCCGTTCTGCAGCTTATGAATCAAGAAGTAATTTTGACTTTCAAGTCTTATTACTTAAGAAATGCTTTTCGTAAGGCTGTAGCTACCATAGATAGTGATTCCTCTGATGGATCTGGGCAAAGTAAATTGAAAACCTTCTGTAAAGGATTCACCATTGTAGATTCCATTAAAAACATTTGTAAGTCATGGGAGGAGGTCAATATCAACATTAACAGTAGTTTGGAAGAAGTAGCTTCCAATTGTCATGGAAAACGTTGAAGGTCTCAGGACTTTGGTGGAGAAAATAACTGCAGATCTGATAGAAGTATCAGGAGAAGTAGGATTAGAAGTGGAGTCTGAAGATATGACTGAATTACTGCAGTCTCATGATAAAACTTGAATGGATGAGGAGTTGCTTCTTATAGATGAGCAAAGAAAGTGGTCTCTGGAGACAGCAGCTATTCCTGGTGAAGGTGCTGTGAACATTGTTGAAATTTAAAATATTACAAAAGGATTTAAAATATTACAACAAAGGATTTAAAATATTACATATACTTAGTTGATAAAGCAGTAACAGGGATTGAGAGGATTGACTCCAATTTGGAAAGAAGTTCTACTGTGGGTAAAATGCTATCAAACAGCATTGCATGCAATAGAGAAATCTTTCATGAAAGGAAGAGTCAATGAAATAAACTTTATCGTTGTGCTATTTTAAGAAATTGTCACAGCCACCCCGACCTTCGGCAACCACCACCCTGACTAGTCAGCAGCTATCAGCATCAAGGCAAGACCCTCCACCAGCAAAAAAATTACTACTCATTGAAGGCTTACAAGATTGTTAGCACTTTTAGAAATAAAGTATTTTTAATTAAGGTATGTACTTTTTTTGACATAATGCTATTGCACACTTAATAGACTATAGTATAGGGTAAACATAACTTTTATATGCTCTGGGAAGCCAAAAAATTTGTATGACTTTCTTGTTGTATTTGCTTTATTGCAGCGGTCTGGAACCAACCCCGCAATGTCCCCAGGTACGCCTGTATCCCTCTATCCCTTGCTTACTAAATTCTTAATATATATGCACTGGCATTCTCTCTTAAAGAGGCTCAGCTCCTTTACAAAAAGTTCTATATGAAGTTTTGTGTGGGTTTTTAAAGATTAAATTCGGAGGGAGCTAGAAGCTGCAACTAAATAAAAGTATATTTAAAAAATAAAAAGACATGAACAGCAATATTTTAAATTTTTCTTGAAGAGCTTCAAGAAAAGTACCATGTCAGAGCAGGTTGTTGTTTTCATGATTGAAAAAATACAGTTAGAAGGAATCATCACAGCATTTTTATTTGGAGGAAAACAGAGAAGTTCTCGGAGTTTTCCCATGCGGAAATATAACAAATGCCTTTTTATCTTAAGCAAATGTAGAATTTAACATTTTTAAGATAAAACAAAAAGTAGCAGCCACTAAAAACTTTAGTATAATAGTAGGAATAAAGTATTTTAAACCAACAAAAAGGATAAAAGTTGAGTTAAGCATGCACTGATTCAGAGTTATTAAGAAGGCTTTTAACCTTGCCTCGATATTTTATTGAAACGTTGCTTGCATTGCTGCTTGCCATTACATTTCACAAACAAGTGCAGGGATCTAGTCATCTACATGCACTTGAGCTCCACCGGAACAGAGGATTTCCTCCACTGTGTCCCCATTACCTACATCCGTGCCTGCCACTTACTTGCTGCTCAGAAATACATTGAATAAATAAAAGAATTATTCATTTTAGCAAAACATTAAGCACTTTAAAAAATCTGGTGGGTTAGATGGATGACTATGCTGAATATATAAATTTTCCATGTCCAGGGGAAGGCCTGGAATTGCTAGGTTATTAACTTAACACGGTCATCAACATGGGCAATATCCTATCAACCTTTTTTATGTACAAAATTTGCACACACACTTCTCAATGTGTCCTTATCATGGAGATTTCTTGGTGAAGAATAATTCAAACCCATTGGATCAATGTACTGAGAACCATCAATTCTGTGTTAACCAAATGTTCATTTTATGTACTTGTAAATTAAGGTAGATAAGATGCCAAAGTATTAAATTAAATAATGCCTATTTTGACGTAAAATGCAACAAGGGTGCTGTGTATGTGTACAGTAATTTTCCGAAGAAAATATAGTCATTTCGACCTTATCTAAACAAACGGAACTTGGAATTTTTAGAATAACAGCTCAAATCTGTCATTTAGTATTATCTGAATATTTATCTACTACTCTGAATCTACCCTGAGGTGGTGGCTGATTTTTAGGCTAGAATGGGTTAATGTATAACACAAAATACATGAGTCTTTTTTTGGTCATTCACAAGGTCTTGGCTCTTAGATCTTATGTATCAGTGGCCAATGTTTAATAAAGTCAAATAAAACAAAATGGGAAATAAGCCTCTCAAATAATCCTGAAAAACATCTACATTAAATCTCTATTGATATTTTCTTATTCTCTTATGATTTTTGCATAGTGGGCAATAGACTTTAATAATAGGGAAGAAAAGGAGAATATATTCTTTAGTGACAGAAATTACCATCACTAGCAGTTTAAGATGCAAAGTCCACAACATTTTGACTTTGTAATATTGAATCTCCTTTGAAGAATAAGTTTTATAAAGCCTTTATGTAAACCTTATGCAGAGTCATGAACCAAGCAGATTCTTAATAAATCTTAATTGACTGTTCTTTGACTACATTTTGTTAATGAGTTTTTTCTGGTCCCAAGCCTGGGCTGATTAAAACTCACCCTGTGTTGGTTAAGAAATGTTATCTAATAGCTTGAGCTGTTTTGCTGAATAATATCCACCACAGCATAGCTGTTTTCTGAAATAGTTTCCTACCCGTTCCAACTCAGTTACAGGTCTGATATTGGCATAGGACCCAACACTTCCTGCACTTCTTGTTTATTACTCTGGTTAAAGTGTCCTAACCTAACTGTTTGTAGGGGCCGGGCAAATCCCAGATCTCTTCGTCATGGCCCAGAAGGGACACAGACTACATTTCATTTTCCCCTGATGTCATTTGACAGTCTTGGCATTGCTAAAGCCAAGTATACATTTACATGTTACCAGTGGTTATAATCACAGTTTTAAATGTGTGGCACCAGTGCTCATGGGAGTCTCAGAGGAAGGAATTTGGCAGGAAAATGGTCCCTCACTGTGCCCCCAGGTAGCCTATCTACACCTGTCATTACCTGGCATCTATATGCAAGTGAAATAATCTTCCCAATTTGTATTTGGGCAAAATGCCATCATAACAGATGGACATGAGTGTACATAACTGGGAAATTGCGCATATACATTAAGTATGCGAACTATGAGCATAAGTCCTTTCTAGGAACATCCAAACATCTGTCTGCTCTGAGCTTTTGTGTATACTGTTTACACCATATGCCGTCACAGTGGGAGGGCCTTGTCAGAGAGGCAAAAAGAAGCACTCATGAATTTCATGGAAATTGTTTCATAGACTGAATTTGCCTCACTGTGAGCAAGAAGAACATATGAAAAATATTGTAAATATCTTTGTTGTTTCAAGTAGCAAACTTTAAAACCTGATTTTGGTAGCAAAAAAGCAAACTTTTTGGACGTTACAGAAAAAAATTCAGATCAATTCTAAAAGTATCTATGTTTGATATGCATGTATTATTTTAGACTCAATAGATTCATTTAAAGGTTCACTGTTAACTTATCTGAATCCTTTCTGTCTGAAACCAAAGCAGCAGATAAAAAAAAAATCAGCATTTTTAAAGCAACTTTATACTCATCTTAGAGGTCAAGGTGTGTTTTTAGTGTGCGTATGTTTTATTTACTGCACGTAAATCACAAAACAGTAACACATTCTTTATTATTTGAAGTGTGATTGATATGCATGTATTATTTTAGACTCAATAGATTCATTTAAAGGTTCACTGTTAACTTATCCGAATCCTTTCTGTCTGAAACCAAAGCAGCAGATAAAAAAAAAATCAGCATTTTTAAAGCAACTTTATACTCATCTTACAGGTCAAGGAGTGTTTTTAGTGTGCGTATGTTTTATTTACTGCACGTAAATCACAAAACAGTAACACATTCTTTATTATTTGAAGTGTGTAATCCTAGTAATTTGGAATTTTACCTAACATAATATTACGGTTTATCCATAGGTGTAACATTCATTTTTTTTTTTTAATGGGAAGAGCACTGTCTTCATACTATCAGTAGGACTTATTTTTAAATTTTGTAATACGCTAGTTTTTCATACAAATTAGATACCTAAATTAACTTGTTTTTATTATTTATTGATGCTAAATAACTGAAAATTAATTTTTTAAAATTTTTATTCATCCTGAATTGCCATAATGTTACCTTTCTTTGTTTCTTATGTATTTTTTCACATACTTAGGTTTTTCACATACTTTTTCACCTACATAATTATTTGTCTATCTTTATTTCTTTATCTGTCAAGGGTGTTTTAGTACTATAGTAATAAATAAAATAATATTAAAACAGTATCATGTAAATATAAATTATCATCATTACTATTCATGAACATGCATTTTTATTTTTCAATGAACATCTGTATTAGCAAATTGAGCATAAAAATTATGAATGCTATACAACTACAGTCACCCATTAATATGTGTAATTGTATAACTTCAGAATCTTAGAATTCAATACTACTCAAGTGAAATAATATGTGGCATATTTCTGGTAAGATGACATTTACAAGGTAAATTTGGAATATTTTGTTTATTCGTACTTTAAGATTTTATGTAACTGAAGCATCAGCAACACATGGAACAATTTAACAGGATGTTCTAGCTTCAGCTAAGTTTTCATATACTAATTATGAAAAATTAATTTAAAGTTAGATCTGTGCTTAAGAGAGGTTTGGAAATATGCATTATAATATAAAATCAGACTTTGGAGTTCATAACATTATATTTTTGTTATAAAGGGCCGGCCCGGTGGCGCACTGGATAGTGCGCCGCTTGGGAAGCGCGGCGGCGCTCCCGCCCGAGGGTTCGGATCCCACATACAGACCGGTTCCAGCTCACTGGCTGAGCGAGGCGCGGGGGCGATGCCGAGGGTTGCGATCCCGTTGCCGGTCCCCGGTCCGGTATGGGGGCAACACTGAGGGTTGCGATCCGTTGCCGGACACGGAAAAAAGACAAAAAAGACAAAATAAAATAAAATAAAATAAAATAATGCACAGGATATACTCAGTCTAGAGAATATTTAGGGTTTTTAACTATTCCTACATTTGAACATTTAAAAAACGTTTTGTTTGTTTTTTGGAAACATTTAGATGCCTCATTGCTATAAATAAATTGGTACATATATTTTGTTCGTCTAACTGGGAATACCTGAGCTTATTAAAAGACTTGATTATTTAACATTTAATGATACAAATATTGCAATTAACAAATCAACTGTTTATCTTCAGTGATATAAATTTGCATTAAAATTATTATTAGGAAATTCCTGTCACTGTACATTATTTTACTCTTCTCATGCTGTTTCTGCCCTTTGCTTATCACAAATATGTACAGATAACACTCAGATTTACTCCCTCAATCCAGACTGAATTTCTAAGACAACCCTTAAGATGTCTCTGACATTTTAAACTTAAGGTGATCAAGACCAAACATGAGTTTTCCACCTTCAAACATTTTTCTGCTTTTCTTCCTTTTTCTGGCTAATGGTATCATTATACTTCTAACCATTTCTGTCCCTAAAAACCTGTTTTGTTTCTACTTTTCCCAATCATACTTACACTTTCTACTACAGCACTCTTAAACTACTTGTGGTTGCTCATATTCTCTCTTTCATACCCTACCACATGTAATGCACACACTAGCCTTTTAATTATTGCCACAGTTTCCCTGTGCCATCCAACTTATTCTGATCTCGGGCCCAAAATATGGTTCATGTTTTCCCAACTTCAGGAGTTTTTCATATTCTTTATTAAGTGAAATGCTGAAAAAAAATTTGACAACATAAATTTATTTTCTTAAAGATATTAATTACTACCCTCTTTGGTAATCAGTAATTAATTTCATGCTTAACCTAACTATAACCATTTTTCAGTAAGAGTGGCAAGTCGTCAAAGTCAATAATAATGTAAGGTATGTTGAAGAGAGTAGGCTTCACCAGCATTATTTATGAAAGCCCTCAGCTGTGTGATCTTAGGAACTTTATTTTGTTAGCATTCAGTATGTTAGAGTCTTCCAAGAAGCAAATGCCAAAATGGAATTAAATATGTAAGAATTTTATTATGGAAAATGCTCTTGTGACCAAAAAAATAAGGAGAGAGGTGAGGAAGGCTGTAGATCCCTCATACTACAACATCCGGCCCCAGTGAAAGAAGGTGGAAGCCTTCTAGACTACCTTGGTGCAATGAAGTTAAAGGAAGTTCAGCCACACTGTTAAGACATCCTTGAAGCATAGTTAGAGGAATTCTGTGTTTACAGGAATGGACCTATTTTAGCATCTAACCACATTTGATCATCAGCCAGGAGAAGCTCTTGCGTACCATGGCCTTGTGAGCAACAGGATTTCAGAGCCTAGCAACTAGGATTTTGGGATATTACACCTGTAGTTGCTGGTCTGCATTCTCTTGGCCACTACAACCCTGGAAGATGATTCATTTCTTAAAACAGAGTGTCCATAGCTAAGCTTATAAGAAACTTGGTTATATATTAACAGCTGTTTTGCTTACACTAAGAATTAACTTATCCTGTGGTATCAAATATTTATATTAATAAGATTAGCAAATTCTCTCCGTGTTAGGAGATTTCTCTCAGGAGCTGAACTCCAGTGCAGTTAGGTTGGTGAGCATGTGTCGGGCCTTAAAAACTAACGCCACCTTAAGTGACATTACAAGTGGCGCCATTATGGGCCCACAAGGGCGTATTAATGTGGCAGCCTAAGAAGGCGTGGGAGGAAGTAGGATGGGAGTGTCTGCGGGAACCTTGCCTTAGCCCTTTTTGTCCAAATACATGCTTCCACGCTCGTGATCACTGCGTGGTTGCAATAGCTAAGCACTGAGACAGGATGCATGCTCTCATAACCTTTAAGCTGATTGCAGGATGTAAAAACCTCCCTTCCCCATTTGCCTTTAAAAGCAAATGCTTGTGTGATAATAAACGGAACTGCTTGACAGAACCCCCACCGCATCTGAGTGTCCTTTAATGGGCTGGTTGGGGCCGGTGGTGTGCTCACCTCTCTTCACGGCTCTCTTCCCCCGTCTCCTTCCAACGGGGACTGGAGGGAAAGAGGAATCCGGGCCACTTGCTCACCCACCAAAAGGATCAAGGCTAGGGCGTCTGACCCGACAAGCATGGATTCTGAACAAAGAGATTTAAGTGAATAATTCAAATTCTAATGACATCTGGCTATCGCATTCAGATATATTCATCTCCAGCTAAGTCTGCATCTGCCCCAAGGAACATAGAGATCACATCTGTGCCCGAGAGCCCTCCCTCTGGGCAAGACTGGACAGAAGCTGCTGAAGTCAGCCTCTGAAGTATGTCTCTCATGTCCTGTGCTGACTGGTCCCCTCTGTATTTGTTAGCTTTTGCACAAGACAAACCGTCACAATACTTAGGAGCTTAAAGCACCAATTTAGTATCTATTTCTCCTGGTTCTGGGGTTAGCTGGGTGATTTTTCTGGTCTTTGCCAACTGGACTACTACTGGATGCCTAGGATGGCATCACTCATGAGTCTGGGGATTCGGATGGGATGCAGGGGGGGCAGGGATGGCTGGAGCTTCTCTTCACATTGCCTCTCCTCCTCCTGAAAGCTAACCTGGGCTCCTTTACCTGGAGGAATAAGGGTTTCCAGTGACAAGAAAGGGCAAGCCCCAATACACAAGCACTTTTCAAGTCTCTGCTTCTATCATGTGTTTTATCGTCATTTTTTTATTAACTAAGACAAATCACGTAGCCAATCCCAGAGTCAGTGTGGTGGGAACTATCTCAGGGTATAGATGCGGAGATCCCTGAATAAATTGGGACTTTTTCTATCACACCATCTGATTAGAAGGTTGCTCTTCCTCCTCCTCCTTCCTTTTTTTTTTTTTTTAAAGATGACCGGTAAGGGGATCTTAACCCTTGACTTGGTGTTGTCAGCACCACGCTCATCCAGTGAGCAAACCGGCCATCCCTATATGGGATCCGAACCCGTGGCCTTGGTGTTATCAGCACCGCACTCTCCTGAGTGAGCCACAGGCCGGCCCCTCCTCCTCCTCCTTCTTCATCTTCTTTATGATTATCAAATGAATAAGACCATATCTACATTCTTACATTTTCCAATTCTGGCCTGAAAAGTATTGTTCTAAGGTACACTTTTACATATATTGAATTGATATGCAATTTGTTAATTTTTATCTCAACTTTCAGTGTTGCCAACAATGACAATCCATCTCTTTCTACAATTCATAAGGATCCTGAGTGCTTTATGGGTTTTTCTCAGTGAAGAAGCTACAATGATCCCACACATTACATGGGAAAATTATGGGATTAATGTTTCATTTTGACAGTGGTTGGTCAATTCACTCAGTAATAGCAATTCATTTCATCCTAACAAAAGCATAGATGTGTTTATTCTTCAGTTTAGTTGTTGCTTGAATATCAAAATTAGGAGGTAGAAATTGAATAATATATGACTTGTTAGAAACTATAATTTTCTACTGTATGGTTCTTCTGTCAGCTAACCGTGTTGAGTTTATTATCACTATAATTAGGTGCTGAAGAGAATAAATGTAAAAGCAACATGTTAAAATTTTTTTTAAAAAAAATGCTTTGGAGTGACTAGCATTTTTCTTGTAGTCAAGGCAGTTTCTGGAGCCTGAGGTAAAGTCATGCATTAGAAATCTTTGCAGGCTGTATGCATCCCTGCCATTTAGTAGGCAGAGATATGTGGGTGACTGTAGATAGTCTTATCTTTATGTTACTATAACACATATGAAACTGATTTCACTTAAACATACATTTAGAGAAAAATAATTAATCAGATCAGCCTTTTGACTCAAATAACCAACTACTCAATTTTGTACAGCCCTTGTGTTTTAAAGGTAGCATTCATCTTTAATGACCCAGATCTACTCTTTGGTCCTATTGAAATGACTGATAAATTTCTACACTGATGGAGGATATAATCCCTTTGACTTCAACTGAATCTCTGGTTGTTATTATGAAATTTGCCTTCTACTATGGCTCTCACCCTCCATTAGCCCAATGTTAGAACACATAGAAAATTCTTTGTTTTTAAATGTTGCACATTAAGTTCTTTGCTTAGATTCCACAGCTTCCCAATTCTCTGAATCTGGGCCATATTATTGGACTTCTTTATGGTTTTAATACAAGCTCAGTATCTACTGTGGGCCTTGGGAATCCCTTTTCAGCTTACACATCAGGAGCTATTTGAATATCGTGCAGTCATTCATAATCCACACACATTCAGCCAAGGGAAGTTGTTTTTCAGTAATCCTTGTGTTAACAATCATAACCTTGGTGCATTCCAAGTTACTGTTCTTTATTTCTATCTTCCCTTTTGTAGCTAACACACCGAGTAATATCTCAGCAAATCTAGTCTGATGTCCTGCTGAGTACTTCCTTGATAAAAGAAGCAAGTTCAATTTCTTTATAAAAATAGGAATTTAGAAGTTGACAGATAAGCCTCTTCCTAAGACCTAAAGTATATACACTTTTGGGGCCGGCCCGGTGGTGCACTGCTACAGTGCGCCGCTTGGGAAGCGCGGTGTAAAGTATATACACTTTTGGGGCCGGCCCGGTGGTGCACTGCTACAGTGCGCCGCTTGGGAAGTGCGGTGTCGCTCCCGCCGAGGGTTTGGATCCCACATACAGACCGGCTGCTCACTGGCTGAGCGAGGTGCGGGCGCAGCACCGAGGGTTGTGATCCCGTTGCCGGTCCCGGTCCGGTACGGGCGCGACACTGAGGGTTGCGATCTGTTGCCGGACACAAAATAAATAAATAAATAAATAAAGTATATACACTTTTTATATCATTTTAGATTTCTGTGTACAAGGCTCCAGCAAACAAATGAAGTTTTTTTTGTTGTTTTTTTTTTTTCTTATGGTGCTTTTTCAGCTCTAGGAACCCCTTGTCTCATTTTAACTCATCAGGTCATGTTTTTTCTTCTAGGACTACAATGATGAAATTCGTCAGGAACAACTACGTGAATTATCTTACTTAAATGGCTCAGAGGACTCTGGTCGTGGCAGAGGTATTAGAGGCAGAGGGATCAGAGTAGCTCCCACAGCTCCTTCAAGGTATATTAGTTCTTACTTTAAATAAAGTGACAGTTAAGGATGATGGCAGGCCTTTGCTGTCCTGTTCTACATTGTGATCATAACTAGGAATAAACAGCAACATCAAAAACAATCATCATGATGACAACAAAAGTAACAACTAATGTTTATATAGTTGTAAGAGCTTTACATATATTAACCCATCAAATCTGCCATACTAGGAGGTAACTACTATTCACAGGTGAGAAATTGGGGTACAGAACGCTGTGTGTAATTTACCTAAGGTTACACAGACAGTCTGACTCTGGAATTCACAATTTGAGCTCTTAACAACTACCCTGAGAAAATTAGGACAGCAGACCTGAGAATTTTTACTTTCTTGTTCTGTCCCCAGTCTTAGGGCACACAGATGATAATACAGCCATTTCCTCTTTGAACCGGAATGACCTTGCATGAAGCAAAAGCTATAAATTTTGTCTGTGCCTTAAATAGTCCTTGAATTGACATAGTCTTACCAGGGAGGGAGGGAGAGAGATAGATCAATAGGTAGATAGGTAAATAGAGAGAGAGAGAGAGAGAGATACAGAGATAGATACAGATACTATATATGCCATCAGCCTACAAAGCCAGAAGCATATTTCTTGCATGGCTGGTGGTAAGGGTATTTAAAGTTCAGATACATTTGACATTACAGTGTCCTTGGTGATTTTATTTGATTTTGTTCACTTTGCAAAGAAATTGAAATCTTTCTGTATTAGAATTTGTTTTTCAGGATTCTGAATTTGTCCAGCTTTCAACAGAAAGCATTGGTTTGCAAAGAGGTAAAGTAAAAAATACTCATAGCCTTCAAACACAGTCTATGTGATTCAATCATTCTCTTCACCTATTATAGTTGGCCTTTAAATCTCTAAAGGAAATAGATCTAGAATACTATTTCATATGTCATATAGAAATTATCTTAAGAGATGCTTAGATACTTTGCAAATTCCATTTGTTTCTTAAATTACATCCCAAATATTTTTAGTCACCACGGTCAAAATACCACTGATTTTAACATTTAAATGATACACACCTCAAAAAGTTTCACACTTGTCATAAAAAAAAACATTAAGAATGATAAATTTTCAAATAAAATATTAAGGAACTGACTATAGGTAAAATGTAGCAATTCTGGAAATTAGACTTAACTGAAAGAAAAACTTCTGAGTATGGTATGGAGATTAACATTTTACTCTTTAAAACATTAAAAATAAAGTTCTCTAATACTATTCAGAATCATTTGTTCATTGCTAAGAATTAATGTGACATAACACAATACCTTTTATTATGGGATTTGTCTTTTATAAAACCTGTACATTTCTAACCCATCTTGATAGGTTTGTGAAATAACATCATTGCATGTCATATTAAATAGATTTAATCATTGGGCTCAATCATATGAAATTGCCATCTTTGTAGTTTAAAAAATGGCAGTTTTAGCAATTTTTTATAGTGTAACCTATGTATATATTTTGTATGCCTAGAGAAGACACATGTTTGTTCTATAGACCTTGAAACTGACTGGTAACTTTTTTAAAAAATAATGCATTTACCTATTTTTGATTTTATAAAATCACCATATTAATCGACATTGCATTTGCCATATTTGAGTGGACCATTTAAAATTTTAATTTTAGAAAAGATTTATTCTAATATTTTAATCTGTTTAATAATTGAATAAAGAAGAGTGTGTTATGGTCTAAATTTTTAAATGAATAAGGAAATAACTTCACAAAACAGAAAATCATATTGATCAGAAAGATATGGGAAACTTGAGCTAATGGATACTAATTTGTATATATTTATGAAATTATAACTTTACTAAGTTATTCACTTATACTTATATTTTTAAAAATGGTGCCCAGAACATTTTAAAAACCTATATAATAATTTGTTGTAAATATATTTAAGGAAATTTACATTTCAACAAATACATCTATGATAACTATCTAATCTCCTACTAATAATGCATACCAGAGAACAAAGCACTACATGTATGTATTATAATCATAATTTATTTTACATAATTGAAGAATGAAAATGTATCACATTTTTAACACACATCACTACTACATGTTGCAGTGAGAGCAAGCAAAGAAAATGAGCCATTAGGGGCAGATTTTGAAAGCTTTTGTTTACTACAATGAGAACTAATACATGCAACTAATAGAGTGGGAAGTAGTCACATTTGTTTCTAAAAAAGACTACTCAGTCATCACTGTGGGTGATAGGGAAGAGCTGGAGTGATTGGGAGAGAAAAGAAAGAGAGACAGATACAGAGAGAGACAGAGAGGGAGAAATTGACTCATGGAAGGGGAGCCAAGGAGAAGTCTAGTCCTTCATTCCAGACAGACTGAAAAAGAGAAGCATTTGCAATGCAGAAAGATAGGCTGGATTAGAAATTAAAATTTATAGGAATTAGATTTTAGAAGAGAAGTGTGGCCCGAGACAAAGGTAGCTCTCTGATGTCTAGCCTGGTAAGTTATCATCCATCAGTTAAGATTAGGTGAAGAATAAGTAAAATGAAGAGCATAATTATTCCTATAATTTATCCTAGCTCTATGGATTGCTAGTGTGACCTTGAACAGGTGACTCATGCTCTCTGTGCCTTGGCTTTTCAGCTTTTAAAATAGCTTAGAACTGCCTACCTGACAAGTTTGTCAAGATGTTTAAGTGAGGTGATGCATATAAGGTTCTGGTTCCCAGATTGACCCGTACGCTGGAATCACTGGGGGCTCCCTGCCTCCAGAAACTCTGATTTAACTAGCCTGGGGTATGGCCTGGAATTGGAATTTTTAAAAGACCCTCGAGTAACTTATATGTAGGCATGTTAAGGAACCTCTGATATAAGGAATATAAACCAGAATAAGCAATATGTTAAGAAGAAACAGACAGTAGCCATCATTAGAGTTAGGGAATGCAGGGTGTAACCGTGAAAGAAAGAAAGATCAAGGACAGAAACTGAGACACTATATTCCGAAGTGGGCCTAGGAATAGAAGTCATGAATGAAGCTGAGGCGTAAGAAAGAGGAAGAAGGAAAAGTGGAGAAAAGCGGAGTCATAAAAGCCCAAAGAAACATTTTGCAGATAATAGTCCACAGTCTTAAATATAATAGGAAAGGAGCAGTGGCATAGAACTGTAAAAGAATTAGGCTATTGGTGATCTCAGTCAAGAGTATTTGCAACACAGTGTAGAAGCAACAACTAGATTGACTAAATTTGGCTCAGGAATGAAAAATTAAACACAGAAAGTGTTCTTTGAAGGAGTCAAAAATAAAGGAAAGGGTATTGTGGTGTGGATGGCTTCTGTGCCTTGGGGCAGCATACTAAAACGGGTGATGTGAGCCTTGCGTTGAATTGGAGAAGGGAGCAACGAGGTCACTATTCTAGGGAAAGGACACCATGTACAGGAGGCACTAAGTCAGGTTCAGGAGACAGGTGTGCTAGGGCTGTGTCTAAAGGTCAGATGATGAAGGAATGGAATGAGAAAGTAGGTTTGCTATGAGCATCATATAATTTTAGAGCAGGAAGAATTGTTATAGATTCAGAAACCTGAATTATATTCAGAAAAAAATCTACTTCAGACCTAGATAGTTATAATGCTTACCCATGATTACTCCATCATGTTCATAATATAATGTGATTTATAACCCACTCGGACACTTTTGAGAGTGTTAAAATGCTAAACTGAACAGCGAGCTAGGACAACAGTTGTAAAATCTGGACGTATGTTCATCTTGCTCATGAAGAAATAGATAGGTACGTGAAGTCCCGGTGAAGATAAAATTGTTCTTCACGTCTATTTTTATAGATGTGTTTTTATATTCTCACGATAATATAGAATATTGTATTCTCAGCTGTGTTGTACTTGAAGCTGGCACTGGGCCTCTGAGTCTTTTGTATTTCACCTTCCCCCCAATCTAGGAGAGTGTTCTGTATACATTAGACTCACAATAAGTTCTCTGATAGTTTCTCTATTCATCAGTTCTATAATCTATTTAAAATTTTTAAAAGCTTTACCAGCATTCTCACTCTTCACTCCTAAAAGCTCATTTTCTGCAAGCAAGAAAGAGCCAGCTGACTGCTATTCATAGCAGAAAGCATAGCCTGCGTCCCCATATGTGGGCACAGCCAAACAGTGTGATTGTTGACATCCCAATGATCATCATTTTCCCTAAAGCTTTAGTGTTCCTGCTGAAAGCAGTGCTTTCTGGAGGCCAACCTTTCAGACATAATAAAAAGTGAAATAACCATGCTTTCGCCTAGAGATTTCAGGCAAACGCTCAACCTTTCAAAAGGCCTCAATACCATAAAAGTTGGCTGCAACCATTTGATCTCACATTTTTAGTACAAGTTACTTCGGTGTCAAGAACTACAGTGTGGAGTACTCAGTCTATTCTTTTTATTGCACAGTACTATGTATTCCACTAGCACCATAGTTACCACAGGAAAATTATTACATCAGGGACTGCACCAGCTCAGGGGGATATATGCCTAATGATAAATCAATGACAGTGAGTTGTGATTTCAAGTGACCTCAAACTTAAGCTACTATAATAAACAGAATGAAATCACCATGGTTAGAGTTCCGCATTTTATTAAAGTGCAGACAGATCTTTTTTTCATGAATGACAACATTGCACATCACTGTCAATAACCCCCAGACACAGACATAGAGCAGCTCATTTTCATAGATGGTCCAGTGAGTCATATCACAGAAGATGTTCTGATTTGGGTCTTTTGGGAAAATTTGAAATACAGTTAGAATGTGTTTTTGCTTTTTTTTTTGGTTGTTTTGCTTTGTTTTTTTAGTTATATAAAAGACAATATCAAAGTATTTTACCTGATTTTCATGAGAACCAAGTCATAGTTAGTATTTACAAAATGTGTTCTGTGGAGGTCAAACACATTAACTCTTAAATAATCTCTATTACACACATACACAGACAAATTTGGATTTCTTCCAGTGTATGGAGGCTGTGAAATGAGAGCTTTATCTGTTGTAGTCTCTTTTCTCTCATCACTTCTTTCTCATGTACGTGTGACCAATTTCTCCTAGGGGCCGTGGGGGTGCCATTCCTCCTCCCCCACCACCTGGACGAGGTGTTCTCACCCCCCGAGGGACTACTGTGACTCGTGGAGCTCTTCCTGTGCCCCCTGTAGCAAGAGGGGTCCCTACCCCTCGAGCTCGGGGGGCACCAGCAGTGCCAGGATACAGGGCGCCCCCTCCTCCAGCTCACGAGGCTTATGAAGAATATGTAAGTACCCTCGAGAAATCAGTTGTAAGGAAGAGTTAAATTGATTGGTTAATAAGCTAAGCCTCAAAAACATTGATATGCCATGAATATAGCAGATAATGTGTGTTGCAGAAAACGAATGTGATTTGCAACAGAATTTAAGCAGTGCATTTAAAGGACAGCATTTTAAGAAAAGCTTTCATTTTACAGGTGTCATCACTGTTGTGAGTGCCAGTTAAATAGCTTGCATTCTAAGAATCAAACTGTCCTCAGGCTTCCCTGTCTTTAAAAGGCTTGATCTGATTTCAAACAGGAAATAATTATTAACGTAATGTGAATCATCATATATTCAGAGAATTCTTCTGAGATGTGATAAAGATTAGCATAAAACTCAGAAATGTTTGACAAATATAATGTGATTATATTATAAACTTTAATAATAATGTAAGACCATGTGGCTAGTCTTTCATTTTACATATTCTTACTTTTTATATCACTATATAAAAGATATGGGATTGGCAAAAGCAAGTCAAAAAAATATAGAATGAACAGAAGAATGCAACGTCTCTAAGTATCCCCCTCCTTACCCATCCACTATCTCTCGGTCATCTTGTAATCCGAACATCCTTTGACCAGGTTGTCAGTATTCCACCGGTCACACTGTATTATAGTCCTTGCATCCATTTCTCCTATGAGATTGTGAAACTTGTAAAAGGGAGTTTCCTAATTGCTTGTGTAACCATAGAAGTCTACTGTAAATGTTCAACTGAATTGATGCAAGCCAGATTATCTTCCTATGAAACACTGATTTTACCTTTAACCTCTCCAGCATACCCATTCCCTGATCTAGGTGATTGCTTCATGCAACCACCCACAAACATGCTGTCCTCTTAAATGTTCTGTGAATTATTGCTTATTAAATATAAACTCTTAAAGGACAGTGATTGTCACATGCTGGACACTCAAAACATACAAATGTTTTATGGACTGGTTAAAAGCCTGTCACCTCTCTCCCCCTGGGTGATGGAGATGTAAAAGGACTACTCAAAGCCCATTTCTTCTGAGCAGTGAGAAGCCCTGAAGGGGTTAATTTTCCAAGAGAGAGGCATTCCTTCTTGGAAAAATAACACCAGACTGGAGTCTTCTCCCAGTATTTATTCTCCAGGCCAGAAAGTTAAAGAAAAGGAACATAGGTGGAGTTATGGCTAAGCATAGTTTAACCATAGAGGCTGGTAACATCAGAGAAATATCAAAGTGACTTTCCATAATGCAGTTTGCAAAAGGTTAAGTCGATCCACCAAAAAAAGCTTTTTCTCAGCAACTACTGTCTTTTCCTACAGCAATTTCCTTAGTGTTTTTACACAACAATAAAGCAACTTTCTTAACATACAATCAGTAAGTTAACCTGCTCCAAGGGCATCTGTCCTTGAGCCAAAAACTTTGCTGTGTTACAATTCTTTATCTACAACAGAGACTTTAGCCTGGGGAAAGTTTCCTGTCTTTTGCAGCTTAACATTTCTATATGTAATTTTAAAAAGTTAGGTTATACCTGAAACTACAGGGCCTTGGAAGCTAGGCCCTGTGAAATACATTTGCTTTATAAATGTTAGTATACTCCACAAAACCAATCACAACTTAATCCTAAAATAAAGTGAACAGAGTTTATAAGGTATCACTACGAATATATTAATGCTTAGCATACATAAGTTTTTAGGAATAATATTACTGGTTAAATGTAAAACATTGACTAATGTCTACAAGAGTGAAGAAAAATTAACTGTAAAATCCACTTCTGTGTGAACAGGTGAAATGTGTTCATCTGAAGTATCTTTTATACCTCAAGTATCAATATTTAAAACCTTTGACAATCTTAAAATTGCAAAATCAGAAACAGAAAATATATTCTACCCTGTAATCTAGCCCAAAACTCAGGAAACATGGGAACTAACTAGCTCTGGTTCTGCCATCTCTTGCCTGAGACACTATATGTGTGAAATAAGTACTTGTTAAATGAATGAATTGAAGATCCACAATGAGGATGGTGAGATTATCTTTTTTTTTCTTTTTTTCCTTTTTGAGACCAGCCGCACCGCACTCATCCAGTGAGCCCTGTGAGCGCACCAGTCATCCCTATATAGGATCCGAACCTGCGGCAGGAGCGCTGCTGCACTCTCAGCACCGCACTCTCCCCAGTGTGCCACGGGCTTGGCCCATGAGATTATCTTTTATCTCAGAAGGATATTTTAGCTCCACCGTTTTTATCGACATTGACACTGTGGTGTTTTTATCCTACCAATAGAGGCTTAAACAGACAGATCCTTTTTTCAAAAATTAAAAAAGATGGAAAAACTATTCAGGTAATAGCAATCATCATTGTTATTAATCAAAGAATTTACACAGCATATATGGCACTATGAAAGAGAACAAGATTGTCAAAACAGAATTGTAGCCTTTCATGTGCACTCCAATATATGGTGAATAAATCACTGGAATATGAGGCAAATGACTAAACGACAAAAGCATAACAATTTATGGAAACATGGGTGAAAAGGTTATATTCTGAATGGGGAGACTTAAGAGGGGAGATGTTTCTTAGAAAAGGTAAAAGAAAATGCTAAAGTCATGTAATCTGAAATTTTTATTTAGATTTTAAAGTATCGAATCTCTTTCATTCACTCACTCATTTACTAAGCCTCTATCTTATTCCAGGCACTGTTCTGAGGTCCTGGAGATATATCTGTGAACAAAGCATACCAAATGTCTGCTTTCGTTAAGCTACGTTTTAGTGAGAGGAGACAGAAAACAAACTATGTAAATAAATGAATAAAGAAGTCAGGTAGAGATAAGTGCTCTGGAAAGAGATGGAGGGAGTTTACTACCACAAAGTGGGCAGTGAGGAAAAGTCTCTGTGAAGTGGAAACTTCTGTAAGTTCCTAAATAAAGCGAGGGTCTAGGCCAAGGGGCTGCCTCGGTAAATATCATTCCTGCTAGAGGAAATAGCAAGGGTAACTGCTCTGAAATGAACCTTCTTGATATATTTGAGGATCAGCAAGAAGCACATGAAAGCTGGAACAGAATGTGTGAGGGAGAGGTAGTAAATAAGGCCAAAGGAATGAACAGGCCAATTCTTGATGCTATTGGAGGGTTTTGAGCAGGAAAGTGACATGATCAGATTTATACAAGTATTTTTAAAGGTTTATCTTGCCTACATCATGGAGAATAAAATATGGGGGTGGAGATGGGCACAGTAGTGGAAACATGAGTGGTAACTCACTGTAGTGACAAAATGATGGCTTTGGAGAGAAGAGAAAAGGTCAGATTCTAAGTGTAGCATGAAGATAATCTGTTAGGATTTGGTGGTGGAATAGATGTGGGATCTGTGAAAGAGAGAGGAGTAAAGGATGATTTTTGTGAAGGTTTTTGGACTGAACAACTGCATTAAATTGAGGTACCATTTATTAAAATGAGAAGTACCATGGGGGAAGCTGAAAGTTCCATTTTAGGTCCTATTGAATGAAGGAGTTTTGGCCTCCAGGAAAGTCTGTAGTGTTGCTGGGTGGATAGGATATGGACTTTCAAAACAGACAGCAGCATCTCAAGGTTTGAATTTTGCTGTGTCACTAGCTCTGTAACTTTCTAAACACTTTGAGGTTTGGATTTATCATCTGTATGATGAGAATAATATTTCAGCCTTGCAATACTGCATTGCATATTAGAAATATTCTTAAGCACTTGTAAGTGTGCTTAAGTACCTAGAACATAGTAGGCATTCAATAAAAGAACTATTATATGAAATTTCATCATATATAAAATTCTTTAATTTCTGCTTGGAATAAGCTATGGACCCATTGAAATCATAGATGTTTATCTACTTTTTGTGAATTAATCAGGCATTAGAGTGCAAATAGAAGCAACATTTTGAGCTTTAGTAAAATTAAAAAAAAAATAGTTGGTGGGGAGTGTTATAT
>NW_007733363.1:75653-81524 GCF_000696425.1 Galeopterus variegatus | reverse complement strand
TGAGGCTGCGTTAGTCCAACAACTGACATAAAATAGGAATTTGCTGTATAAGGCTCTTATCTTGCTCTACTGTCTATTAAAGGTCATTTTTGCTCTTATCTTCTCCCACTTTTTTTGGACTGAACAACTGCATTAAATTGAGGTACCATTTATTAAAATGAGAAGTACCATGGGGGAAGCTGAAAGTTCCATTTTAGGTCCTATTGAATGAAGGAGTTTTGGCCTCCAGGAAAGTCTGTAGTGTTGCTGGGTGGATAGGATATGGACTTTCAAAACAGACAGCAGCATCTCAAGGTTTGAATTTTGCTGTGTCACTAGCTCTGTAACTTTCTAAACACTTTGAGGTTTGGATTTATCATCTGTATGATGAGAATAATATTTCAGCCTTGCAATACTGCATTGCATATTAGAAATATTCTTAAGCACTTGTAAGTGTGCTTAAGTACCTAGAACATAGTAGGCATTCAATAAAAGAACTATTATATGAAATTTCATCATATATAAAATTCTTTAATTTCTGCTTGGAATAAGCTATGGACCCATTGAAATCATAGATGTTTATCTACTTTTTGTGAATTAATCAGGCATTAGAGTGCAAATAGAAGCAACATTTTGAGCTTTAGTAAAATTTAAAAAAAAAATAGTTGGTGGGGAGTGTTATATGATACTAGGCTCATGAAATCCAGTAATGCAAATGTCATCAGACCTTAAGAAAGATCTGGACCCAGGGATTAGAAAACTATAAGGAATCTCTCTCCCTGTCTCATCTCTGTTTTCTCCACATATGTCCTTACATTTCATTTTTATCTACGAACTGAATTTTTTGGCTTCTCTGATCATGTGACTCAACACATAGTAAAATATGGCCACCCTCAGGCTGCCACATTTACACATTGAGCTCTAGACACCAACAGACATGGACTGGCTGGCTGTCTCTCAGTCCTAATCCCGATTCCCAGGTGAGAGAACTGTATTCAGTCAGGCTTGTCAGGTGTCTAGCACTGGTCAGTCACCTGTGACTATAAGAAAGAAGTCATTCAAAATTAGGTCTGAGATATACCTACCTCTCATCAGCCACCACTGGCAAGGGTAGGGTAGGGGAGACGTTCACACAATATAGATATGGTTACTGGGGACTCAATCCCCAGGATAATATGGGGAGCACTAGTTTCCAGAAAGAAGCATTATGAGCTTGGCAGACATCCCAAAATGTATGTACAATAACATATCGTTGATAACAGGAAAAAATGTATAGGTACTGTTTTTGAAAAACTTAAAAACTCTTTTATATCATATTTTATTAAAACCTGTCACATATCATATTTTAATTTTTTTTTTCCTAAAAACATTTCAGTGTGTACAAAGTTTAATACATGAGATAGACAGCTGGCCACAATCTTTGAAGTCCCCAGTAGCAACCCTAGATTAACACTCAGGAACTGCTACCATGTGCTCTAATTTTAGACTATTGATTCCTCTGTAAGGGGTAACAAAAACAAAAGTTTAAGTGTCTCAATAACAAAATAATAGCAGCATGCTGAGCTGATGGTGAAAATCTCAAAGGAGTTCTTAACTTTCAGATAAAATTTCTAAGAAAAGGTTCCCTTTATTATAAATCACACTGTGAGTCAATTCACTCTTCAGACTTCTTTCTCCCCTGCTGAGTTTCAGCATTAAGTTTCTCACCACATAGAATGTACATAGGTAATCAAATCCACTACTTGCAGCTGGCCAGAATGAAAAAGCTTACTGTAATTAAGACTGCTGTTTGAAACCATCATTAGTGTTAACTGAGTCTAAAAAAAATGTGAATTTCAGTTTAATTGTTACACATCCTAATCTAGACTTTAAATATTTTAAAGCTTCTTTTCACTGACCTTCTGCTAAGAAGAGTACATTTACATTTTACAGTTCCATCACCATCACTGAAGTAGATTTGGAGAAGTGTAAAGTAGATTGCCACAAAAATGCCCGTACAACAGAACATTAAGCTTATTATTACCAGTGGAAATAATACATTAAAAACGTAAACTAAAACTGAAAGTTTTGACTACCGACTAGGTTCCAGTTACTGTATATTAATTCATCTAATATTGTTACTGATTTTACTATTTTAGTAGATGAGGAAACTGAAGCTTGGAATTGAGGCTTGCACCCAGTTTTCTGTCTCCACAGCCTCTCTATCTTTATTACATTGTGCTTCTCAGAAAAGAACCATAAAATATCCTACATGGTACTCATCTCACGGAGAACTCATGCAGGTATACACAGATCTTTGCACTTCATACTCCCATCCAGACCACCAGTGTTTGAATCCCCTCAGCAATATTTAGGATATCATCCAGCCCCTGCATGAATACCTCCAACTACGGAGAACTCCATATCTCCAGAAGCTATGCGCCGGCAATATAAAAATTGTGGAGAATGGGCCCGCCCGGTGGCGCACTGCTACAGTGCGCCGCTTGGGAGTGCGGTGGCGCTCCCGCCGAGGGTTCGGATCCCACATACAGACCGGTTCCCGCTCACTGGCTGAGCGAGGTGCGGGAGCAACACCGAGGGTTGTGGTCCCGTTGCCGGTCCCGGTCCGGTGCGGGCGCGACACTGAGGGTTGCGATCCATTGCCGGACAAAAAACAAAACAAAAAAAAAAAAAAAATTGTGGAGAAAGACGTACTGTCTGTCCTCTAAAAAACATGCCATCTAGTGGCCGAGGCTGCGTTAGTCCAACAACTGACATAAAATAGGAATTTGCTGTATAAGGCTCTTATCTTGCTCTACTGTCTATTAAAGGTCATTTTTGCTCTTATCTTCTCCCACTTACAAGATTTCACACATCCTACAGGTGGAAAGTGTTTTTCAATTTATTTTATCTTTGCAGTTCTAAGCAAAGTGCTCAGTAACAGCAATTGATTGAACCTACTTAGGATATTTTTGGAAAGACATATACATAAGCACACTAACATACATATACATATTTGATACAAATATTAAATGAAGTACAATAGAGCACAGCATATATTAGGTGCCAAATAGAGACTATGAATACCCCAGTAAAAGGAATTATCACTAATGGTTATGGATATTTTAGAAAACCTCTAAGAAGGTAACAAAAACAACCGCAGCAGACCAGGATAATAGGTATAACTTTTAGAATAGAGAAAAGAGGACACTCCAAGGAAGAGGGATGGTAAGGGCAAAGACAAGAAAAGAGACCTTTCAAATCAAATCTAAAGAATCTGGGAGAACAATTTGGTGAAACCGAGAGTTTGTTTAAGATAGCATTGGAAATAACATAAGAGGGGAAAATAGAGTGGGGTTGCAAATGACCTCAAAGGTTGAGGTTGTCAGTTTACTTACTGTAATAAAAAGCCACCTGAAGGTTTCTGAGCAGAAGATAAACTAAGGTTTGGGGGAATTTTGTAATTCTCAACTGTTTAGGGTGGATAGGGGAAGAGAAAGAAGAAAGGGAGCAGATTTAGGAAATTAACAATAATGAGGCTTACTGAAATGTGGCCTTAGCTGTGAGGCTAGGAATAGGATTAAAAGTTATCAAGGCCAAAGATAAAGCTAAACATGAGAACGATAGGGTGCGATGACAAGTGCATGTGGGAGGAGTAAGAAAATGCAGTCAAGGCTAACTGAAAGAAATGCGTGTGCATGGGAAGAGGGTAAGAGGAGGGGGACAGGAGAGAGGGCTATAGTGGGGAGAGGTGGGCTGTGAAGGATTGAACTTGTAGCTAAAGAAGCTCCTTTCCAAAGCTCTGTGAATGGCCTTATAAATGTGCTCACATGGTCAGCTCTCTTTGTTGCAAAAATGGAATATTTTTATTAGTATGATTTAGGTATTGCTATCATTCTGTTGTAGAAATGATTCCAGTAATGCTCTTATCATCTCACCTGGTGTTGTGACAGAGGTCACAGACAGAGGTCTTACTGCTATTTCATTGTGAACTACAGCCCTGATGCAGAAAGGATGTGTGTGATGAGTAAGGGAGAAAGAAGGTTCGAATTGCACTGGACCAAAATCTGTTCTGTGGAAAACTCTTCTGTATCATTTAGCTCAACTATGAAAGGGACTTAATAGAGTTTTCCCAGATTTGATAATAATGCTAGCAGACTATAACATAACCAGTAATGAGTTGTGAAAAAGAAAGAAATGTTTCAAAGCTATTAATAACAACAATTTTTTTCTATCAACCAGGCTAGAGGAAAAAACCTGAGTATTCTCTCCTCTCTATAGAAAATATTATAAAGCCATTGTTGTATTAGAAGTCAATCAAAGATTAGGCTTCCAAAAAAGTAGGGAAAAATTATAAGGGGTGTGCTAACTAACATAACAAAAATACTATAATTGTTTTCTGGATTCTATGAAATTTGCAGTATTTTCAGCTTTTAAAAATTCGCAGTTGGTTGTGAGTGAAAGTCTGTTTTTCTATGCTTAGCTAAAACCATGCAGGTCCTGTTAATAATTAATCTATTTCTCACAGATATGTTGTCTTTTTAACAAATTTTGTATGGGAGAATTAAATGTGCAGGTAAAGGCACACAGCTTCTGGAAGTGTCTATCAGAACATCACACCCTGCAAAAATATACTGATAACATATATTTTTGCTTATTAAGTAAGTGTGCTCTTGTAACTCTTATGTTGGTGTAGCTTAAAAGAAACAAACAAAAAAACAGATTAAAAAAAGAAAAACAAAACCAAAAAAAAAATCTCAGGTACCTAAAAAAGTTTCTAGTTTCCAGTGACATAGGTCCAATTTACTTTTAAATTACCTCATATTTTCTCCAGTGGTTAATACCCAGATGTCAAGGAGGTGTATCAGGGTACAACAAAGCAAGAGGAGCTATAATTAAAATTCAGTTCAACACTACATGAGAAATTTGGGCCCACTACAATCAATCATGTTAACCCAATTTATAAAATACATTTTGACAAATTTTTGAGAAGTTTCTCTTTTCATCAGTTTTAGCTAAGCCTGTCGACATTGCAGCCCATCGTATCATCTAATTCAAACTCTGAGGCATCCTTCCCATAACAATGAGGGAACTAGAAGATTCACTGGTAAATCAATAGTCCTTAAAAGTTCCATAAATGAGTTCAGGCTGCCAACCTTCAGTTTCATGTGTATAGAACATTTGTTGTCAGGAGAGGGAAATAAGTATTAAATGATAATTGAAATCAATTCTTGTGCCATTTTTGTGGAAGAAAAGATTATGAGCCTGATCTATAATACATTTTGAAGGAGCCACGTGTAATGGTTTTTTGTGTAATAGCCAAGAGCTTCACCCAAAGAAGGGAGATTTTTATTAGAGTTTCAAGATTGAATATTTGTATTCCATTAAACATTCTTGTTTGAGTTTCATGCTCTAGTCTCCTCTTATTAGAGACTAATTTACTAGAATACATTGCCAGGGTTTTGTTTTTTGAAATGTAACTAATATTTAAAATAACCGAAACATGCAAGGTTAGTGAAATGTGTTGTGAAACTATAGGATGGGCATAATTCTATTGTGGTTCATAGAAAGTTAGTGGTATTTAAGCACTATTAAAATATTAAATTATTTCCACAAATAATAGCAGATGTTATCTTTTTAAGTTGTGTGCATTCCTCTTCTGCAGTTGAAGTTTGAATAAACTATTCTTCTTCTATCACTATGTTTTAGATTTCTAAGTCATTTTAGAACAGATGGAGATTCTTCTGTTGGTCACAACATTCAGGATTGTATCCAAACCTGTGCCTTATAATTACCATGATGACTAATGTCTTTTGTAACACAAGGATGAAAATAGGTTTCTTCTTCGTGCCTTTTTGAGATGGCTGCTAGCTGCTGGAAAGAATTATATCATTTGGTATTTTAAAGTTTCCT
>NW_007733363.1:73352-75122 GCF_000696425.1 Galeopterus variegatus | reverse complement strand
TCCTTTTTTCACATTTTGGCCCTCTTCAATTGTGGATTCTCCATTTAGTGGAAAATCGTGGCTGCTGAATCTTTCCATCAGACACAGACCTTTGTGATTATTTTCTATAATATCTTATGAGTCAAAGGCTTTTACTAGAGAAGCTGCGAATGTTCTTTGCAATAACTTTTAATAAACTCAAGATTGAATTAAACTATTTCTCTTCATTATTGAAAATGGAAAACCATACTTTCCCTTTATGTGAAACCATATTATGGATCAATTTGGCAGAGGAAGGACAAAGGAAGGACCCTTGTTTAACCCACTGTCTCGTGTTTCTTAGAAACCAAATAGAGAACATACCACTAATGGTTTTTGTTTGTTTGTTTATTTGTTATTTCTTCCAGTGTTTACATTAATGCTTCTGTAGAAGCTCTGACTTATAAGCATTCGTGCAGAGTGAGTTGTTCATATTTTACACCCCCATGGATACTAACAGAATTGGAGAGCTGCAGATACACTGGTGTGAGTGCTGAATATAAAGATTAGGATGCTGGAGGATAAGCAATTTGTTCTTTTAGGTGGTCTTTTATTTCTGCTTCTCAGCATCTACAAATAAACCTGAAATCTTCCCCATTCTTCCTATTCTTGGTATAGGGGGGAAAAAAAGCCTCACATGATATGAATCACTGGGATTATGTATCATAGAAAATGAGATATTTTGCTTTTAATATTCTCGCTTTCTTCCTCTAGTGTAGCAGTACAAGATGTTGTAAATTACTTGAAAATAAAAGCCAATGCCCTTTGTTGTAATTTAGCCCATGCTGTAATTTCTGGCAGTCACTTACAGTGCAATATTTGTGATTAAATAATATCATTGAAATTTATACCTTTGCAGAATAATAAATAACCAGCCAAAATACTAACTGGTGTCCATATAACTGGTGATACTATAATAGTAACCGGTGATGTATTCAGCTGGTCTGCACAAGTACAAAGCAAGTACAGAGCACCACTAGTGTCCCTTCTGGTTGATGAGACTTCACATCCAATTCGTTGGTGCCAGAGCCACACTGGCTATTAAATAGTGTACTACTTCTACACACATAACACAACATAACAGATTTTCACAAGTAAACAAATTAGGTCAACTAAATTTAGAGATTAGGAGGATTCCTTAGTCAAGCCATTGGAGCAGTTATCTAAACCAGATGGTTGCACTGCACCAAAACCTCTTGTGGTCACAGTTAGAGCTGATGACACTTGTGACTTCAGAAATCCCAATACTATGCCTGTAATCAAGTGACTTCCTTACAGTCTCTTCCCTGGTCTTTCAATGTGTCCAACACCTGTACAGAGAGTTGGACATAATCTAATGGACCTCATCTACCTCTCTCCATCATTTATGCAAAATCTTCTGAATGTAAAAGACCATCATGCACTTTTGAATGTTATAAAAGGTCTTATCCAGTCCACTACTTTATCTAAATGTTGAAG
The DNA here is from genome assembly GCF_000696425.1 of Galeopterus variegatus. NCBI lineage: Eukaryota > Metazoa > Chordata > Mammalia > Dermoptera > Cynocephalidae > Galeopterus > Galeopterus variegatus. The sequence goes on along the minus strand of NW_007733363.1, from coordinate 73,646 downwards.
AAATTAAGGTTAAGAGAGTAAGTGACTGAACTAAGGTCACACACCTGGCAATGCCAGTCATAAGCTTTCTGACTTTCTCAGCAATACTTTTTCTAAAGGATATTGCAAGAAGAAGAGGAAGAGAGCACAGATGCACTCACCATCAGTCTTCCAAGTCACTAGACCGATCATTTGGTACCTGTGTGGACCTGAGTTCCAAGCTTTTCTAAAACATACAGGGAGTAGGTTGAGAGGATGACATATGAGATCTTCCAGTGATGTTTACATGGCCCAAGTTGCTTCTCTTGTTATCTT
>NW_007733363.1:67369-72579 GCF_000696425.1 Galeopterus variegatus | reverse complement strand
AAAAAGTTGTAGGATATATTTCTGGGGATTTAGTAGGTAAAGAAAAAATAGCTCCTTACTCATTAAGCAGATAGTGACCCCTCCTGCATTTGAAACCAGGTCTTTACCAAATGCATGTATCCATTTTTATATTCCAAATATAAGTTAAAGTGTTTTAAGCAATATATCTGCTACAGAACAGAATTACACACATACATAGAGCTCTAAATATAATGAAGTAAAAATGTATTTTTACAGTTCATATCTAGATCTCATTTAAGATTTTATTTCACGAGTCCACGCCACCAAGAGAGGCCCGAGAGACTCCAGGCCCACAGGGCCTTGAGCCCCCTGTGTAGGAATAGGCAGTCGCCACTGTGGGACTCGCCGTGGGACTCCCAGCCCAGGCCAGTCTCCACAGCCCAGAGAGGCCCCAAAACTGCTGGGCCCACAGGGCCCCGAACCACCCACACCAGAATGGGCAGGCACCACACCACAGTAACCCCAGCCCAGGCCAGTCCACACCACCAAAAGAGGCCTGAGAGCCACTGGGCCCACAGGACCTTTAGCCACCCATGCTGGTACAGGCAGACACCACCACAGGACTACCAGCCCAGGCCAGTCCCCACAGCCCAGAGATGCATGAGCTGCTGGCCCGCAGGCCCAAGGCAGCTTTGGCCAAAACGGCAGTCCCTGCAGGATCCTCACCAGATACTAGGGTTGAATGAATGGAAATAAAATCCCCAGCCACAATGAATAAACTCCAAAGAAAAGATAGCAGAAATATGAAAAATCAAGAAAGTATGACACCAGCAAAGGAGAATAATGACTCTCAAACTCTAGATACTATACAACAGGAAGTCCTTGAAATGACTGACAAGGAATTTCAAACAACAATTCTAAGGAAACTAAGAGATACAAGAAAACTCAGACAACACAAAGAAATAAGAAAAAGTATATAAGACCTGAAAGAAGAAATGTACAAGAAAATTAATGCCCCGAAAAAAATGTAGCAGAGCTTGTGTAGCTAAAGAGTTCATTCAACAAAATAAAAAACACAACAGAGAGTTTAACCAGCAAGACAGAACAAGCAGAAGAGAGAATTTCTGACCTTGAAGATGGGCTGTTCAAAATAACACAGACAGACAAAAAAAAAAATTTTTAAAGAATTTTAAAAATTGAAGGAAATCTGAGATAACAGACAAACTTAAGCACTCAAATATCCAAATATCCATCGGTATTCTAGAAGGGGAGGAAAAAGGAAATGACATTGAAAACATACTCAATGAAATAATGGCATAAAACTTCCCAGCTATAGGGAAAGACACAGATTCAGAAGGCTCAAAGATCCCCAAACATATTCAACCCAAAAAGGTCCTCTCCAAGACTTAATTATAGTCAGATTGGCAAAATTCAAAGACAAAGAGAGAATCTTAAAATCTGCAAGAGAGAAGCTTAAAGTAACCTATAAGTGAGCCCCAATCAGACTAACGTCATACTGTTCATCAGAAACCCTAAAAACCAGAAAAGAATGGAATGATATATTCAAAATACTAAAAGACAAAAATTGCCAGCCAAGAATACTTTATCCAGTAAGGCTATCCTTCCAAAATGAAGGACAAATAGTATATTTCTCAAACAAAAACTGCAGGAGTTCACTACCACACGACTAGCCTTACAAGAAACTCTCAAGTGAGTACTGGATTTGGTATGAGAAAAATAACCACCACTGCCATAAATACTCAAAAAAGAACAAAACACACTAGTAAAATGAAAATGCTAACAATAAAGAGATAAAAAAGTTTATCTACCACTGCAAGAAACAAACAAACACAGAAGACAAACAGTAAATCAGAAAGAAAGGAACAAAAGATTCTTAAGACATCCAAATGAATATCAATAAAATGCTAGGAGTAAATCAACACTTTTCAATAATAACTCTTAAAGTAAAGGGATTAAATTCAACACAAAAAAGACACAGAATGACTACTGGATTAAAAAGGTGGACCCAACTATATGCTGCCTTCAAGATATTCACCTCATCTGTAAAGGCACACCTCACCTATAAAGACACACATAGACTAAGAGTGAAAGGCTGGAAAAAGATATACCATGTGAATAGAAATGAAAAACGAGCTGGAATAGCTGTTCTTATATCAGGTAAAATATACTTTAAACCCAAAACCATAAAAAGAAATAAAGAAGGCTACTATATAATGATAAAAGGATCTATCCATCAAGAAAAAATAATAATCATAAACATGTACATACCCAATGTTGGAGCAGCCAGATTTATAAAGCAAACAACACTAGGCCTAAAGAGCGAGATAGACACTAATACCATAATAGCGGGGGACCTGAACACCCCACTCTCAGTATTGGACAGATCATCTAGGCAAAGAATCAACAGAGAAACACAAGATCGAAACAACACTTTAGTCCAATTGGACTTGGCAGATAGCTATAGAACATTCCATCCAATAACATCAGAATATTCATTCTTCTCATCAGCATATGGAACATTCTCCAGGATAGACCACATGTTAGGTCACAAATCAAGTCTCAACAAATTTAAAATCTGGAACTATTCCATAATTTTTTTTCAGATCACAATGGACTAAAATTAGAAATCAATAACAAATGAAACTCTGGAAACTATACAAACACATGGAAATTAAACAACATTCTACCTAATGACATATGGCTCCACGAAGAAATTAAGCATGAGATCAAAAATTTATTGGTACTAATGAAAATAATGATACATCATACCAAAACCTGCGGGGTACTCCAAATGCAGTACTGAGAGGTGTTGCTTTGCCTCCCATGGATTTGTCACCCCTCCTCCCCTGGGTGACAGAGCCACAAANAAATGAAAATGCTAACAATAAAGAGATAAAAAAGTTTATCTACCACTGCAAGAAACAAACACAGAAGACAAACAGTAAATCAGAAAGAAAGGAACAAAAGATTCTTAAGACAACCAAATGAATATCAATAAAATGCTAGGAGTAAATCAACACCTTTCAATAATAACTCTTAAAGTAAAGGGATTAAATTCAACACAAAAAAGACACAGACTGACTACTGGATTAAAAAGGTGGACCCAACTATATGCTGCCTTCAAGAGACTCACCTCATCTGTAAAGACACACCTCACCTATAAAGACACACATAGACTAAGAGTGAAAGGATGGAAAAAGATATACCATGTGAATAGAAATGAAAAACGAGCTGGAATAGCTGTTCTTATATCAGGTAAAATATACTTAAACCCAAAACCATAAAAAGAAATAAAGAAGGCTACTATATAATGATAAAAGGATCTATCCATCAAGAAAACATAATAATCATAAACATGTACATACCCAATGTCGGAGCAGCCAGATTTATAAAGCAAACAACACTAGACCTAAAGAGCAAGATAGACACTAATACCATAATAAAAAGGGACCTGAAAGACCTAAAAAAGGAGATAAACACTAATACCATAATAGCGGGGGACCTGAACACCCCACTCTCAGTATTGGACAGATCATCTACGCAAAGAATCAACAGAGAAACACAAGATCAAAACAACACTTTAGTCAAATTGGACTTGGCAGATAGCTATAGAACATTCCATCCAATAACGTCAGAATATTCATTCTTCTCATCAGCACATGGAACATTCTCCAGGATAGACCACATGTTAGGTCACAAATCAAGTCTCAACAAATTCAAAATCTGGAACTATTCCATATTTTTTTTCAGATCACAATGGACTAAAATTAGAAATCAATAACAAATGAAACTCTGGAAATGATACAAACACATGGAAATTAAACAACATTCTACCTAATGACATATGGCTCCACGAAGAAATTAAGCATGAGATAAAAAATTTATCGGAACTAATAAAAATAATGATACATCATACCAAAACCTGTGGGGTACTACAAATGCAGTACTGAGTGGTGTTGCTTTGCCTCCCATGGATTTGTCACCCCTCCTCCCCTGGGTGACAGAGCCACAAANTGCAGGGCTTTGGAGGCCCTGTGAAATACGTTTGCTTTATAAATATTGGTATATTCCACAGAGAGGGAAATTTATCATTAAATGCTTACTTCAGAAGAATGGAAAGATGGCAAGTAAACAACTTAACACATCGCCTTAAAGAACTACAAAAACAAGAACAATCCAAAACCAAAGTTATGATGTGGAAAAAAATAATTAAGATCAGAGCAGAACTTAATGAAATAGAAACCCAGAAAATGATACAGAAGATCAATGAATCAAAAAGTTGGTATTTTGAAAAGAAAGAAAATTGTGAACCATTAGCAAGGCTAACTAAGAAAAGAAAAGACCCAAATAACAAAAATTAGAAATGAAAATGGTGATATTACAACTGATACCTCAGAAATACAAGGAATCATTAGAGACTACTATAAACAAGTATATGCCAACATATGTGAAAAACTGGAGGAAATGGATAAATTTCTAGACACACACAAACTACAAAAACCGAGCCAAGAAGATATAGGAAATCTGAACAGACCAATAACAATCAAACAGATTGAAGGTGTTATCAGAAGGCTACCAACAAAGAAAAGCCCAGGACCAGATGGATTCACAGCAGAATTCTACGAAACCTTCAAAGAGGAATTGATACCTATTCTCTACAAACCATTCCAAAAGATTGAAACAGAGGCCATTCTCTCAAACTCATTCTATGAAGCAAACATCACCCTGATACCAAAACCAGACAAACATACAACAAAAAAAGAAAACTACAGGCCAATATCCTTGAGGAATATAGATGCAAAAATCCTCAATAAAATACTAGCTAACAGAATACAGCAACACATACACAAAAGTATACACCATGATCAAGTGGGATTCATCCAGGGATGCAAAGTTGGTTCAACTATGCAAATCAATAAATGTGATACACCACATCAGTAAAATCAAAGGCTAAACGATATAATCATCTCTGTAGAGGCTGAAAAAGCATTTGACAAAATTCAACATTCGTTCATGATAAAGATTCTCTACAAGTTAGGTATAGACAGAAAGTATCTTAACATAATTAAAGGCATATATAATAAGCCCACTGCCAATATCATGCTGAGCGAGGAAAAGCTGAAAGCTTTTCTGTCAAGAACAGGAACTAGAGGGCCAGCCCGGTGGTGCACTGGAGAGTGCGCCGCTTGAGAGCGCAGCGGCGCTCCCACCGAGGGTTCGGATCCCAT
>NW_007733363.1:64096-66231 GCF_000696425.1 Galeopterus variegatus | reverse complement strand
CCCTATTCAACATAGTGTTGGAAGTACTAGCCAGAGCAATCAGAAAAGAGAAGGAAATAAAGGGTATCCAGACTGGAAAAGAAGAAGTCAAACTGTCCCTGTTTGCAGATGAGATGATTCTATATATCAAACAGCCTAAAGCCTCTACAAAAAAAAAAAAAAAACTCCGAGTTGATATCTATACTCCAACAGTGAACATGCAGAAAAAGGAATCAAGAAAGGTAGCCCATTTATAATAGCCACCAAAAAATAAAATATTTAGGAATAAAGTTAACCAAGGATCTCAAAAATCTCTACAAAGAGAACTACAAACCACTGTTTGTTCTCACTTATTTGTGGGAGCTAAAAATAAATAAATAGATAGATAAATAGATAAATATACAAACAAGCAGGGGTGGGTGGTGGTGAAGAAGACAGCAATCTCGGTAATTCCTTGAACTTGTTAAGATGAGTGAATAGATGGGGAGAGAGGGGGAAATGGAGGGGGAAAAAGAATTTGTAAAGGGACACAAAACTCAACTTCATTGTGAATTTATAAATTAAAAAATAATAATCATAATATTAAATTAAAAAATAAAAATACAAAAATACACACACACAAAAGAGATTTTATTTCACATAATAAAATATACTCATGGGATTTAGACAACAGACTATGATAGTTTTTGTGTGTAACTTACTCAGCAATTTAATAAATCTACTGAATCCCCTCCCTCCCAGAAGACAGTCTCCATTAAAATTTCTTCCCAAACTAACAAGTTTCATCAAGCTATACTCCCCTCTTTCTATTCTAAACTCATTACAGGGCTATCGTAACACCACAGTTTCAGCTTTCATCTCCAAAACTATCTTAAATCTTGACTCTTCCTGTTGACCTATTCGTTCAAGAATCTCCAATTATTTGTGGATCTTTTCATTCAAAGAGTACCTCTCTTCTTACACCCATGCATCTAAATCTGATTTCTTTAAACATCTCACAATTTAGGATTCCTCCTGATTTGCCTACCGCTGTTTAGTTGAACCTCAGAAGTGTAAAAGTTATCTTTTGGTTCTTTTTGTCTCAAATATTAAGTTCAGATTCATTTTCCTAAAATGGTGAATTTATCATATCACTTCATTGTTAAAAAAATCAGTCTTTCCCTGTTGTCTAAAACATAAAGTTCCAACTTTTTACTTTTACATAAATGCTTTAGCTTTATGAGCTTATTTACTGTTAATATTTTTCATTTTTAAGTGAGATTTTGACCAAGAATAAAAATAAAGTAGATGAACAAGCAAGAGAGAAAAATCTTGAATTTTTACTGTAAATATAATTAGCAGAAACTTTATAGTTCTTGGTATATTAAAATATACTGTGCCATTTGATTTAGTTCTATTTAATATTTACTGATGCTAATTTCTATAATATGCTAATTTCCACAGGCAGAGGCAATAAAGGTTAAAAAGGGTGGTCATCTTTATTGGATGCTTATTATATGTTAGGACTTTTACATACGTAATCTCACAACAATAATAAAAGATGAGAGGTATAACCCTTGTTTTTCTATTAAGGTGTTTTAAGGTGTTTTAAGAATTAGGTAAATGTATCAGTGACATTCCTGATAGCAGAGCCACACAAGTCTGTCTTCAAAGGTTTTAAGAATTAGGTAAATGTATCAGTGACATTCCTGATAGCAGAGCCACACAAGTCTGTCTTCAAAGTTAACACATTGTTGGAAATAATGATGTAAAAGGCAAAGGCCCTGGCAAGAAAGACACCAGACAAAAAACAAAGCTCACAGGTACCGGGCAGTGTATAATTTGTGAGGGTGAACTCCAAGCTCTATTGTTAAATATATACTGATGTTTTCCTGAGCTACCTCATAAATTGGGTGTAAAGTAGTTATGGCACCAACTGGAAATCCCCTTAAACCAAACATACCTGTAATGTTTTTTGTTTGCTTTGCTTCTATTCAGAAAGGCCAAAGAACTGATTAGATCTAATGCTATCTATTTGATAAAGTGGAAATATAAGAATTTGGGAAAAAGCAACCAAAAACCTTCAACTTTATAATGGTCGGGATAGACAAGATTGGGGCAGTTAGATATAGACTCAAGTTCTTTGGAAGTCTAGAATATTAAAAATAGCAAACAAA
>NW_007733363.1:58681-63020 GCF_000696425.1 Galeopterus variegatus | reverse complement strand
TGAGTTGGAGCAAAAGTAACAAAATGAGTTGTGGAGAAAAAAATTGCCTGGAAGAGAATTTAATCATTAATATGGTTGTTAGTGGGGAGTGGTTGAATGTTCCCGAGACATCTGAGAAAAGCTGTGCTGCATGAAGATTAATGTATCTGTACAGGATAGCAGAGACTAGAGCAGGTAGACACCAGAGGCAGGAAGCGCCATTGGAATTTTTTGTAGTAATCCAAACAGGAGTGGAATAGAAAAGAGGGGACATTGGAAAACAGTATGGAAGATATAGTACATTAATCGGGCCAAACTCTGGAACTAATTCCAGAATTTCAACCATTGAGCAAGACATTTTAGGTAATCTAAAAATAGAATTCTATTCAATATTATTATTATCACACTTCTTTTTACTGTAAGTCTTCTTTCTCAATTCATCCACATCATAATAAAATCTTCAGTCAGGATATATTTTAAACATTTGCTTATGAAACCACAGTCCTTAAATGACATTTTAAAAAATAGATTTAGAAGAGAAAAAATAATGTTCATTTTCTTTAAGTAAAATAATATAATATAATTATATAATGACTACTGATTTCCTTTCAGCCAAATGCTTGAGCCACTTTCTAAAGAAATTTTAAATGTAATATCACCATAAAACAGTGGTTTTTACACTATCTTTTTAGAGGCACCCATCTGTCAAAGGCAATTTTAGCCCTTGCTCTAGTTGCATAATAGTGAGAAAAAGGTTGTTTTTTTGTTTTGTTTTGTTTTAAGTACATTATATCTTTATTATTTGCCAGAAATTACTTCTCTGTTTGCAGAAACTCTGCAGCTCCTCAGGAGAGCAGTCTGGGTCTGTATGCTCGGGCTGAGTCACAGGAGGAAGAGAGGAAATGTACAAGGCCCAAATGCAATGCGGGTAAGGCAGAGGGGAAGAAAATCCAGAACTTCCTAATTCCTTTCTTTTCCCTAAATCCTCCGCTGAATTTTCTATTTCCACTCTATAGGAACTGTGGAATTGTCTCTTTCTCAATATAGTTTCTAGGCATTTCTATTCCCTCTGGCTTTCTACCTTTCCTTGTATTCCTTCAGATCCTTCAGCCAGACCAGAGCCAGGCCATCTAGAGAGTATGAGAGAATGCAAGGATCAGCAATCTGCCCATAAAGGACCAGATAGTAAATAGTTCTGGCTTTGCGGGCAATACAGTCTCTATCATGACTACTCAACTCTTCTGTTGTAGCACAAAAGCAACTATACACAATATGCAAAGGAATGAGATTATGTTCTGATGAAATTGTATTTACAAAAACAGGTGGCAGGGCCAGATTTGGCTCATGGGCCATAGTTTGCCAACCTCTGTTCATAGTGTGTAGCATCCACAGTATTTTGGATGACAGATATCAGAATCAGAGTTACAAGGAACGTATTTCTGCAATGGTGGTAAAAAGAAGCCCCTTTAATTTTAACTTGGATGGATAACCTGAGGTCACTTTTTTTCTTTTCTCATAGAACTTGCCTGTCAAAGGCTGGGACAAAACATATAAAACCACATTTAATTTACTCTATCAGTTCTTAGAGATGGCAGTTTGCATAGAATTACTTTTATTTCAAGCCTTTCCCATTCTTTTAATTTAAAGATACATATGTGCTGCAAACTGCTCACTGCAACAACTGAATGCCATTAAAGAAAAAAATTCTCATTTTCAGCAGAGCTTCTGAAGGCTAGGTGATAGAGGTACTGTGCAGGTGTCTTGCTAAATGATAAATGAGCTTGGATCCTCATATTTTTTTTTAGAAGAATGTAGGTACAGTAATACCAATATTCTATAAAACTACCTACTTCTGATGATAAATTCTCCTGTGTCACCTCACTAGTAGTGCTATGTCCCTGCCATTTGTAATAATCTAGTATTGTAAGCTACTGTCAGATAAATATTCACACAAGTGCACTACTTGTTTTCTTCTGAAAGAACCTGTTAGCCATCATGCTTTAGACAGACTCAAATTTAATGCATCCTTTAAAAAATGTATTTGGCAATAAAAACGTTGTGGAAATTGATCTTGTTATAAAATTTAGCACCCTAGATTTGACATTAAGGCCACTTAGAGACTTCAGCAATCTGTAAGGCAGAGAGAGAACAACTGAATTTCAAGGTAATGGTTCGGAAGCCATAAAGTGAGAAATTGGAAGACATTGCAAAACCTAATCTTTCAAGTTAGTCATTTATTTGTCAACTACTACTGCTCCAGGATACTCCACGTATACAAACAAACAAATAAATTATGTCTTCCTCTCTGGCAATTTTTAAAATCTGAGAGTAATAGACCTGAGTCTTTTAAGACTATCCCAACTTCAGAGAATTCAGCAGCATAAAATAAAAATCATGAAGCAAATGACACACACAAAAAAATACAACATACTAATTTAAAAAATAAATATAATAAGGTTATCATTGAATTTAAAGTTGGAGATCTATAACCAAATCTACTTGTTTGGCTTAAGAAATAAAGTAATTAATATAGATTTAACTATTATGGACATGTTAACAGGAAAGGGTGAAAAGTCTTATTTTTGATGCCTGTTAGAAGGTTGATTTGCACGACGTGTGTTACAGTCATGACATAGTTCAGTAGAAGGATAGATGTAATACTTCATGGAGATGTGGAAAGTTCCTTGTTCCAGGCTTCTTCTGGTCTGTGAAAGACAGGCAATTATACAGATGTAATTGCAACTGCTTTCTCAGAGTTAAACCTGAATCTGTCCTGACAGTGTAGCTCAATTTCTGAAGAGTGTCAACTTCAGGCAAGAGTGGAGTCTGAGTGAGGCAGATTGAAAGGACTTCACTTATCGGCGCACGTAATATGCTTATATTATAGGCTTTTTTGTTTACTCCAGGACTAAGCTTTCAAGGGCAAGCTTGACTTTCTGCTCCATCACCCTGCATCCCCCATCCTGATTCTATAAACCCTAGCTTCAACCTGATATATTTTCTGTGCCTGGAACATTCAATGCATTTCCACACCTCCCTGCTTTTACTTTGTATGTATTTCTTTCTACTTCTCAACCCCAGTCACGCACACACACATTTGCACATACAGGATCTATTCATCTTTTCAGGTTCCCAATCAGAATTCACACCAGCATTCCTTAGCAAAGGCTTTAAAAAGCTTAATAAGTTTCGTATTTGCCTGTCTTTCTGATTATATGGTAAGCCTCACTGAAGACAGTGTATGGCTTATTCTTTTTTATTCTCTGCATTGTTTTTCAATAAATGGTCAAAAATAAATTAAATGAATGACTTTTATCAGTCTAGCTAGCCAGTTGAAAAAGGTGTGGAACCCCTGCCATGGGATGGAGGATTTAAGAAATCCAACAAGTCTTTTAAGTCATGGCATCAGCTCTGACTAGTCTCACTAAACTCCAGTACTGACATAGTGATAGTGGTATGGATGGGGGGTGAGAGGAAGGCTGTGCCACACATGTCTATGTTAACTCCCACCCAGTTTCCTAGGTTGTTCAGATTTGTTTGACTCTCATCACTGAAATTTTTCAGACACATTTAGACGAAGCGCTGTCTCATTACCTATGCTGAGATGTGTATTCTTGTAGGACGGCTTTCTCTTACCAGGGACAACGTTGCTGTGGGGACACAAAGAATAAAGAGGCAACTAAGCAAGTATTGACTAGTTATTGATTGGATAAATAAACTATTTGTGTGGTAGTGATTACTGGTTTTGATGAAGAAGGGGGAAAATATACACATTTAGGAAGAAGAGGACTAAATATCATTTTCATTTTGTGCTTATTCTGCTAGCTATTCTGTAAAATCAGTATGAGCTCTTATACAATAGTGACACATATTCTATGAAGCACTTTGTGAAAAAAGGTGTCAAGTATTAGATTTGACAAAAAAATAATTCTTAGCATTTATTTTCAATAAAGATATTTATTACTAAAGTTATTTTTATGTCTATGTATAATGAATGTTCATTATTATTCCGTGTCTGAAAAAAATGTCATGCAAATGAATAAATTCCTCTGATATTTAATATAAAAATATTATATAATCAAAATCAATTTTCAAAAGTTAAAAATGCAATAAACATAACAATTAGCCCAACAATTGCTTTCATTATTCTTTATTACTGTGAAAAATTTCATACATACACAAGTTTATATCACAGTGTTTACAGTTGAAAGAATAATAATTGTCATAAAATAAACACATAGAAAACACACAGATTAAAAAGTAAAACATTACAAGTCTGAAAATCCCCTACACATCCCTTTCCAATCATATCCTCCATTCTTCCCCTCAGATATAATATCTTGACCTGAATGACAATCAT
>NW_007733363.1:56827-58481 GCF_000696425.1 Galeopterus variegatus | reverse complement strand
TTCCAATCATATCCTCCATTCTTCCCCTCAGATATAATATCTTGACCTGAATGACAATCATGACCTTGCTTTTCTTTTATCACTTATATGAGTTTCTATCTCTAAACAATTATTGTTTAGCTTGGTTCTTTTTAAACTTTATTTAAAAATACCCAGCATATTCTTAATTTTAAGGGTTATTCATATTGATGCATGTAGCTGTAACTTTTTCATTTTCACTGATGAATATACCAGAATTTTTAAAAGCCATTCTGTTGTGTAAACAGAATGTATAAACATTTGAATAATTTCTCATTTTTTTTTTTGCTTTTATGAACAACACTGCCATGAACATTCTTGTGCTTGCTTTCCTGGTGCTGAGTCATAGTGAACAAGAATGCTCAACTTTTTTAGATTAATTGTTCTTCTAAGCAGATACTCTAAATTACCCAGTATATTATTATACCCCTTATTACTCCACATTCTTCCCATTTGATCAAATATGAAATCAAATTGTATTGTGGTTTTAATCTGCATTTTTATGATTACTAGTGAGATTTAATATATTTATCGGCTGCTGTTCTTCTGGGAAATGCTTGTGCATGACTTTTGCCTGTTTTTCTATTGGGTTAGTTGTCTTTTGCATTTATTTATGAGAGTTCTTTATATATTCTGGATACTAACCTTTTCTCATTTATATTTGTTTTTAAAATCATTCACTGATTGGTGCACCCATCTTTTCACATTCTTTTATGATGTTGGGTGAATAGAGGCTATCAATTAGATGTGGTAGAATTTATCAGTTTTCCTTTTACAGAGCAGTATTTTTGAGTTTTATATAAGAAATCCTTTTCTATTTTGAGGTTATAAAAATCTTCTTTTAAGTTCTTTTTTTAAAAAAGTGGTATTGTTTTTTCTTCCACATTAATTAACAGGAACAGATTTTATGTATGGTATGTGAAGAGATTTGTCTCATTTTTCCCACTCATGGATTACCAGTTACATCAGTGCAATGTACTGAGTAGTCTATTCTTTCCCCACAAATGTAGGAAACCAGCTATTTTACAGATCAGGCTTTTATTTATGTGCAGATTGGTTCCCAAGGCTTTCTGGTCTCTTTTTTATTTCTGCAAGCCAATGTAACACCAACTTAATTTTCATAGTTTTAAATTGAATCTTGATATCTGGTCTTGCAAGACATCTTGGTTCCTCTTTCTCCTCAGGACCATCTCAGCTTCCGTTGAACTTGTTTTCTTTCATATAACTTGAATTGATATATTATTTGGAAAAGAACATCATTATGATTTTTGAATTCCCCATCTTTGTATATGGCATATCTCTCTATTTTCTTAGTTCTTCTTAATTCCCTTCAATAAACTTTTATGTATTTTGTAATGTCTTTCACATATAAGGTCTAGATGTCTTATTTTTTTCTTGCTTTAATACAACAACTTAATTAAATTTTGTATATTAATATCATTTCTAGCAATATTTTTAAAACTTCTTACAAATTCTAATAATTTGAAGATTCTTTGGGGCCTATAAATTTATACCTGCCTGCATTACACTTAACAAAATATACAGCCTGTCAGTATTTTAAGCCCTCTCTTGAATAACACGAGGAACTCACATTGCTTTAATTCTAATGTCTCTCTTAATTCATGTTATTATTTAG
>NW_007733363.1:54347-56285 GCF_000696425.1 Galeopterus variegatus | reverse complement strand
AATATCATTTCTAGCAATATTTTTAAAACTTCTTACAAATTCTAATAATTTGAAGATTCTTTGGGGACTATAAATGTGGACCTGCCTGCATTACACTTAACAAAATATACAGCCTGTCAGTATTTTAAGCGCTCTCTTGAAAAACACGAGGAACTCACATTGCTTTAATTCTAATGTCTCTCTTAATTCATGTTATTATTTAGCAATTTTTAAGATTATTACTGAATTTGGATAGTAAATTTATTTTTTATATGACATTTTTTCTTTAGATGTACTTATTTGTTTTTTATTTTTTTGTTTCATCATGTCTTCTTGCTTGCAAACCTTCTTTGGATAAATTTTCTTCTACCTAACTATATCCTTTAGAAGCTCATTTTGTCAGTGTGCTAATAATGTTTCTCAGTTTTTATTTGTCTAAAATGTTTTTATTTTGCCTTATTACTAAAAGATACATTCACAGGATACGGGATTTTATGTTGCCAAACATTTTCTCTCATTATGTTGATAATATTCAACTTACTTTTTAGAAGTTAGCCATAAATCTAATCTCTGCTTATAGGGAATCTGTTTCTCTCTGGTTCCTTTTAAAACCTTCTCTTTGTCTTTGATGTTCATTGTTCTTACCATAAAGTTTCCAAGTATGGGTTTATTTTTATTTATTCTACTCTGAATTTTTAAGATTTACAAATTTGTGGACTAGCATTTTCTCATCAATTCTAGAAGCTTTTGTAATTTCAAATATATCCTCTTCTCAATCTAGCTATCTCCTCTCAAACATTTGTTATGATACATTGAACTTCCTCAGTCTTGTCTCTATGTCTCTTAACTACTGTACCATATTCTTGTTATTTGTAGGATTCTGTGTAATTTCTCATATCTGTCTTCCACTTTACTTCATTTAATTTGATATTTGATTTTCTTGCTTTATTATCATACCTTTAACTTTAAAAGTTTCATATTCCAGTTCAGTCAAATTCTATTGCCTCATATTCCTTCTTCTCAATTGCCCTCTTCTATTTTTGTAAACATATTCAAAACAAATATATCACTTGTCATTCTGATACACATAGTTAGAAGTAAGATATTAAGTCTCCTTGGAAAAAATAGCTATTAAAGGGAACATAGAATGGAAAATAGAAATAAGTGCTTCTGAAGTGCTCATTTGGTTGTGTTAAAGGTAGAAAAATCAAACAAGTAAGTGCAGTTGTTTGACATTATGGCTAATATAAGTCCATGTCATGATGCCAATCTTCAATGCATTTCATTCTTCACAGTGAGTCAATGGTACTTGACCTTTAACATTTTTCAGATGTTATGCAAATATAATATAATGATATAATAGTGTGCCATAATGTAACATTATAATATCAATTTTGAATGATACACTGAACAAGTTGAATAGATTTGTCATATACATAGAAGTGTACCATTTACTGCCCAAAAACATCTCCATCATGTTGTATTCTATCTTTTAATAAAAAAGTTATTGGATACCAAGAATTTTAAGGTATTACAGAGAGCGATAGTTGCCATGAATGATGTATGCCCCATCAGCATTGCCTTGCTCAAGGTTGATGAGATCATACTGTTCAGTTCAATTCTAAAAGCTACAAAGGGAAGCTCTGTGTATATAAGCTGCTAAGGTTCACTGTAGCAACAATATCAGTATGTTAATAATATGGCTTTTTCTTAAAAGGCATTATGACAATTTCAAATGTTATTTTTTGAATACATAATAAATAATTATATTTTCCATTCTCTATGGAAAGATTGATTACATGTTCTATAATCCAGAGAAAATTGTTTTGAAGAGACATGGGAAAAAAATAAGCCTGTATGCCACCTTGATTTTTTTTTTAATTTCTCCATCATGCATTCCCTATCATGAAAGCGTTGATCAATTGTGACCCTTTTTTAAGCTACAGTTATAAAGTGGAT
>NW_007733363.1:17427-53897 GCF_000696425.1 Galeopterus variegatus | reverse complement strand
CCCTATCATGAAAGCGTTGATCAATTGTGACCCTTTTTTAAGCTACAGTTATAAAGTGGATGACATATCTAAAAAGAGACATCATAATAAAGTCATGGAAATTTAAGAGGGATGTTTAATCATTCTTTCAACTTTTATAGTAAAAGTTATTTTTTGAAATACTTTTGTCATATAGTATGTGATTATATCCAAGACTCATCCAATATACGATTTTCCTATTTCTTTTTGAAATATGTAATTTATAACATTACTGAAATCCATGATTCATAAAGAGAAAAAGAAAAGAAAAGGACCTCCAGGGAAGCTAGCCACTAAATGAAAGTTTATTTGTCACTATTATCATTACTGGAATAACTATATGATTACCAGATTTAGTGTGCCCCAAAGCAAGAATACTTTTTTAAAATATGTTCTTCACATTGGTGCTGTGCTCTTCAGAACAATATTTGAAGAAGGCTAGGGACTTGCCTCTTATAGTTGTTCTCATATTCTGGACAGAGAAACTGTTTCTTCTCAAGATGTTCTGCCAGCATTATGTGTAAAAACTGAAGGATTTACAAAGCTACTGTATTATATTTCTGGCTTCACTCTACTTCCAGAAATCCTAGGAGTATGTCTTGACTTCTTTGAGTGCCTGCACGTCTTAAAAGTCACTGCTATTGGAGTCTTCACAGGAAAATACACCTATATACCTAGGGAAAAGCAGAGGACAAAATATGGTGGTTTTAAAAAACAACACACTAACTCAGTAACCTTGGAAGAAACCTTCCAGAAAAAAAGCAAAGAAACCTACCTTCTAAATCTATCTTCTTCCAAAACCTAAGAAGCAGAGGGGGGAAAAAAAAACCTCTGTGAAATTAACTTACCTCAAAAGTAAGAAATACTTCACAAATATCTTTCAAAATAAAGCAACTGTAATATAAGCTTTGTTAAAAAAATCATATCCAACAGTTTTCTTTTATTTTCAGGTAAATTAAAAACATGAAACATTTAAACAATTTTAAAAGATTTGGGGAACTTCCTTCAGACTCAGCCATCTGCTCTGAGTAAAAATAAATAAATGACTATGGTAAAGAAGTAAAAATAAAGGAAGTTTTGTTTCTATTATTAGCAGGATAATAAAATAGCCAGCAGGATTCAGACAAATCAGTGCTATTTGTTCTCCAGCATGCTAGCACTGAAGCATAGACACTAAAATGTAAGGACACGTGACAGGGGTCCCAAAGTTGATACAGGTATAATACAAGGGGCAGGGAAGAAGAGACACAGCAAATTAAAATACTAAATGGAGAATGAAGACTCATAGTGAAATTTCAACATCAAACATCTAGGAGATGGGAAAAAATAAACTGGGGAAAATGATACATAAACAGAAAAGGCAGTGAGACTAGAAGGTAGTGAATAGTAATGACAGGAGTGACTCAGATTGAACCTAATTATGGTAATATCTGTCTTAGTTTCTGTTCTGACAAAAGCAGAGCCTGAAGTAAGGATTTAGGTGCAGGTAATTTATTTAAAAGGTGATCTCAAGAAACAAAATTGAAGGAGTGGGCTGAGTGAAAATAAGAAAGAAGAAAAAACAAGAAAGGGTGTGCTAATGAACTGGTTACTACCATGGTAAATAGGGGCTTATTCTAACTGGGGACTCTCTAAGGAGTCACATGGAAGACACCTTAGAATTGTCCTACCAAAGGAAAGAGAGGCTAGAACATTATCTATGAATTGCTGTCCCCTGGGGCATTGAGCGCTCTTGAATCCTGGGGTTGCACCTGTGTGAAATGAGTATCTTCCCCAAGCTTCAGGAAAAACAAACAAACAAACAGGCACACACTTGGTGTTAAACCTGTCAATGTGTCTAGAATAATCAATTCCAGATGGACTGAAATCAGGTGTTAATAAAGGGTTATAGTTCTATATGCCATGAGTGTCAGCTATACATACATGTATACACACATAAAGTCTCTTAGTTCTCAAAGAAACCCTGCGTGTTAGTTCATTTTATGTTGCTTATAACAGAACACCTGAAATGGGGTAATTTCTAAGAAAACAAAATTTATTTCTAAAATTGCCTTGGAGGCTGGGAAGTTCAAGGTCCAAAGGGTGCATCTGGTAAGAGCCTTCTTCTTGGTGGGAATTCTCTGCAGAGTCCCGAGATGATACAGGACATCACATGGTGAGAGTAGTAAGAGAGTTTTTGCATGCTCATTTGCTCTCCTTATAAAGCCACTAGTCTACTCCTGTGGTAGAAAGCCCATTAAGTCATAACCCCTTACTTCATGAATGGGTAATACCACATTGAGGATTAAGCTTCAACATTCAAACGAATCACCCTGTGAGATACGTACCATTATTATTGTTATTATTACTATTTTCCAGATGGGGATGGTAAAGCACATAACTAAATTGCCAAAGGTAAAACAGCTAGTAACTGACAGGGTTGAGATTTCAACTAAAATACTCTGTTTTCAGAGTCTCTGTGCTTATTCATTGCATAATTGCTTTTCAAAAACTGACAGAAACCAATTGTTCCTAATATGTTAACAGGGTTAGCATATTTAAATTTACAGTGTGGGACCATTTGTGGGATTAATGTTAACTTAGCCAAGGAGATATGGTGGTATACCTCCTCATAAAGCCTACTGGAGAAGTCAAGATAGAAGAGGAGAGCAAGTTTCTCCCTGACATTTAGACAGTAATTGTATGAGGAAAAACAAAATGAGTACTTGGTTCATTCAATATTGTTAATAAATATAATCCTTTTTTGATTCTTAAATAGTTTGAATATTAGTGGAGATAAAATTCATTGTCATTGCTTTTGGGATTTTTTTCAATACTACATATGAATATATGTTAATTGATATGGGGAATCATGGCTTTTATAGTTTCTTTCCATTTCAAATTTACAGCACAGAAAATATGTGGTCTTTCAGTGTCTTTTGCACCATTAAATCCAAAACTTTCTATATGCCTCCAGAGGCTTATTCAACTAGTTCAAATTTCTCTGACAGAATAATGGTTTTTGAAGTCTTGGTGAATATCTTTTACCTTTTTATTTTACCAAGATCAATTTTGTTTTCCCTCTAAACATTTTCACAGCTAATTTTACTCTGAGTTCATCTTGAACAACAAACAATTCTCTAACAACTAGACAACTGTGGCATTGGCTATTTAAACATCTAAGATTTAAAATTCTTGTAAGACAGAAGATCAAGTCTGGATAACAAATTTTAAGAGTAAAACAGTGAGATGTGAATGAGTCCAAAAAAAAAGGAAAGTTTTTATTTTGTCTTAATAGCCCAATTTTTGCTCAATCTATGTTCAGTTTTATTTTAACATTTTATAATAACATCAAAGTAATAAGGCCTCATGCCACTTAAAGTTCAAGATTATTGGCAATGTAATAGAGTATTATTTTTTAAAGTATCTAACTGGAATTTTAAATTATAGAGTATTCATATATTTAGTTATTTTAAATAAATGAATCTATAAAAAGGATAGATTATGCCCTGGTACTGAAAAAATATTCACATTATAAAAGGAATATATTAAAGATGGAAAAAAGAAAATGAATAAAATTAGGAAACAATTAAGAAATTCAAAGCAAAATTATACAAGTCAAAGGAGATTTTAATAGAATAAGGAGGCATAAGAAAAAGTTGGAGTATATGTTAAAATTGCCATGAAGAGAACAAAATTCCATAACTTGAATTCTACAACTATGTTTCAAATTATTCAGAATTCTCGAGACAGCGCCAGAAATGGTGACTTTTCTCTTCAATAATTCTTCTCTGTATCTTTCATAGGAATAGATATATAACTGTGACCAAGGAAATTGATAATAGAGACTAGATTTCTGACTCCCTTGCAGCTAAGTAGGTGGAAACATGTGACTAAGATCCAGCCAATATAAAATGTTCTATAGCAAGTTCTAAAACTTAATTCTTAAGTTCTCCTCTCTATCAGCCCATAACAACTTATAAATGTCAAAAACCAGGATTACATTGTGTTAAAGTGAGTAGGGTACTTTTTTGTTCATTTTTCTAGCAGAGGTTTTCAGACAAAGAAGTGAAATAATTGTATTTGTTTGAGGACAGTTAATCCAAGACCAGAATAGGGAAGAAATGGAGATGAGTGACCAGGTGAAAGACTGCTGCAATAGCATAGGAGGAAAACCCTGAGGTCCTCACCCATGTTGTGGCCAGGGTTCTGGATGAGAATATCATTCAGGAGGCATTTTCTATTTCTTAGAAAAGTGATTTACAACCTTCTCCCAATCAGAGAGACTGCTGCAATAGCATAGGAGGAAAACCCTGAGGTCCTCACCCATGTTGTGGCCAGGGTTCTGGATGAGAGTATCATTCAGGAGGCATTTTCTATTTCTTAGAAAAGTGATTTACAACCTTCTCCCAATCAGAACAAGACTGGAGTCTGTAACAAAATCCCTTTGGTTATGATGGTATGAGACAGCAATGACTCAGGAGGCTTCTGAAGGCCACTGTTGCTCTGAATCCCACCCCTATGGAACTCATGACCACACCCTTCAGAAGTATTGCCTCAGCTTCCCCTCATCATTGTCTCAGCTGAAGTGACATGAATTCTGTGCTAGGTAGTTGACAATTTGAAGTTCAGACTAGTGCTGGAAATTACAATTCAAATTCAAATTTCTTTTTAAAAGAAAGAAAAAAAATGTATTTTAAATAAACTTCATGTCAAATGACCCTGATGATTGACTCTGAACTTTTCAGAGAGCAGATGCCTAAAATCCTCTTTGGAAGTGTGATTGATGCAAATTATAAATAAGCTATTTTAAATAGCCTTCTTAGATACTAAATCATCACATGACTAGATAAAGCTGGAAATATCAACAGAAGACTTTAGCTGAGATAGACTAATTTTTCAGGAGTACTTTTCTCCTTGCTGATTATTTACTCATAATAAATTCAAATGTATTTCCCAATGGCACAATAAAAATGACCCTATTTTTCCCCCAAATACTAGGTATTCACACTTAGTTCAGATTAATAGTGACTTAGGGCCAGTCAAAAAGCAGGTGCCAGGGCCGGCCCGGTGGCGCACTGCTACAGTGCGCCGCTTGGGAGCGCGGTGGCGCTTCCGCCGAGGGTTCGGATCCCACATACAGACTGGTTCCCGCTCACTGGCTGAGCGAGGTGCGGGAGCAACACCGAGGGTTGCAATCCCGTTGCCAGTCCCGGTCCGGTACGGGCGCGACACTGAGGGTTGCGATCCGTTGCCGGACACGGAAAATGACAAAAAGGAAAAAAAAAAAAAAAGCAGGTGCCAAAGGAGTTTGTTAAAATGATAACATTGTCTGACCTGTGTTACTGGGTTTTGGACTGGATATTTATATTAATTTTCTCATTTTATCCTCCTAGCAGATCCGTTAAAATATAGATTAAAATCTCCATTCTACCTGATAGGAGATTGTGGCTCTGCTAGGTTACCCAAGGAGGGAGAGTTAATAAATGTCAAGGCTTGGATTTGACCCATGTCTCATGATGACAAAGCCTAATCTACTACACTGAAGAGTTTGGATTTTAGAAAGCTTTTATGGGCCTCAGATTTATTATCTAAAAATTCTTTTGTTTTTCATAGTTCAGACAGATCAAGTTAACTGAGATGCTAGTAAATTAATTTAAATTGAAATGGGCAATAGAAACTGTCACTTTTATCCCATAAAGTGAGGCTTAGGATTCTTCCACAAGGACAACTGTGCAAAATGCTATTTCCTGTTTCTACCATAAGGTTAAGATTATTTTTAATAAACTTCGAAGCACAAGGGAGATCTTAAGAAGTCTTTATCCACTATAAAATTCGAAAGAGGCCTAATCATGGTCTATGATTCATATTAATAGCATTTTATGAATCTCATTGAAAGCTCCTTCTGTGTCTTTGGGAAAAATTTAGTATAGGAAAAAAACCTCTTTTCTCTGAGGGACATTACTTGTCAGACCATTGAAATACAAAGTCAAAACTAAGGACAGACATATTCTCATAGACTTACAAAGATAATATTTAAAATAATTATATAGCAAGATAATAGTTTAAATAAGTGCATTATTGATAATCCAAAGAAAGATGTTAAATTCCCTATTTTAGATTTCAATGAAGAGATTTTCAGTTGGAATAGAACTTAAATTTGCATACTTTACAGTGTTTGTTTTTATAAGGGAGATGCATGACTTTTAGTACAGGTAAGCAACTTCTAAGTGATGTTTGAAAAGAGAAATAGTTCTTTTAATGAAGAAAATATTAGTGTTAAAATATAATTTTCAAAAAGGTAAAATTATTACTTCCAGGAAAATATGACAGAACCTGTGTCAAAGATTCTACTTAACTCAGTAATTGATGAGGGAAACAGTGATATTATGATCAGTTCAAGGAGCATTTAAGCATCTAGGATATTTATAGGCAATTTAACAAAGAAATGTTAGAATAAGATGCAAAATGAGTAATTACATACAAACTGGTTGATCTCTAACAGGTCATCAATCTTCATGGTTATCTCCTCCACCAGACAGGAATTATCTGCATCTCTACTGGAGAAAATCTACAAGTTAGCAAGCAAAGTGTGGGACCTTTAATCAAGAGAAAATAGTGAAACAACCAAATTCATCCCTAGAAAATTCTTGGGTAGTTGTTGCTCCTGTGTGATATGTGAAGTTGTACTGCCCGTCTTTTTGCTTTCTTTCAAAGATTTAGGTAATTTTTCTGACAACAAAATGCTTAAATTTAAACTTGTGTGAAGAAACATTGACTTAACTGCTCAAAATTATACATCTTGTGTCTGCTTTTCAACTTAACATCAGTTGAAAATATAAATAAAAAAATTTACCTGTCTTCAAAAAGCTTGCAGTATAAAAGGGAAATTTTTTAAAAGTATTAACATGATAAAAAGAGATATGAATGAGTGATGGTAGGATTTTGAGGTGGGTTGGGGATTTCATATTTCAGTGACCAGGAAAGTTTCTTGGATGACATGAGGTATAGTGCACTGAAGAACAGATAGGATGTATGGAAAGCCCAGAATCAAGTAAAAAGAAAATATATGAGGGTACTTCAAAAAGTTTGTGGAAAAATAGAATTAAAACATAATATGAATCCTTCCATGAACTCTTTGAATTACCCTCATACTTCCATCCCTCTCAAAAAATAACCCTCTATGCATTTCCATCTTTCCTCATTTCCAGGTGGGGAGTGTTATACATGTTAGTATTGGACATGCAATATTGCAGCCTGATGTTCACTTGCATATAAGATGTTAAGCAATTTTCTACAGATATGTTAAGCTTTAGGATTTTGAATGTTGAAGGAAACAGAGGCAGGGTGGTCAATTTCATAAAAGGTTTATCATAAAACGTGGGCTGCAGGCCACCTGCATCAGAATTAGGAGGGTTATTGAAAAAGCAGTTTCCTGAGACCACTTCCTCAGGACCATCTTGCCTTGTCTTGTACCCCCAGCCAATTTATATAGCCTGGCACATAATTATACTCAAGGAATTACTTACTAAACTGAATCATAGGAGATGTCTGGCTAGGGGATTAGCGATTATTAAGAGTGTGCTAGTTAGTAACCCACAGGGAAGAGAAGTACAAAAGTATCCAACACATACTGATTATGAAAGGTCAGTGAGTTCTCAATATAACAATAATATAAATTTATAACATTAAGCAGAAGCAATCATTTTTAAAGACTGTATTTTGCACTCCCATGCTCATCACAGCTCTGTTTACAGACAAATACGGAACCAACCTAAATGTCCATCGATAGCATGGATGATTGGATAAGGAAACTGTGGTATATATATGCCATGGAATACTACTCTGCCATAAAAAAGAATGAAATTCTCCCATTTGCAGCAACGTGGATGAGCCTGGAGAAACTTACGTTAAGTGAAATAAGCAAAGCACAGAGGGATAAATACTGCATATGCGCACTCATAAGTGGGAGCTAAGAAAGAAAGAAGGAAGGAAAGAAAGACCACAGTGGTGTGGATGATTGGATAAGGAAACTGTGCTAAATGTCCATCGATAGCATGGATGATTGGATAAGGAAACTGTGGTATATATATGCCATGGAATACTACTCTGCCATAAAAAAGAATGAAATTCTCCCATTTGCAGCAACGTGGATGAGCCTGGAGAAACTTACGTTAAGTGAAATAAGCAAAGCACAGAGGGATAAATACTGCATATGCGCACTCATAAGTGGGAGCTAAGAAAGAAAGAAGGAAGGAAAGAAAGACCACAGTGGTGTGTTTGTCTTGCAGAAGGAGAGAACATACCTAGGGATACAACGTGGAGTGGGTGGAAGGGGGAGGGGAAGGGAGGTTGGTAGATAATTGGGGTACAATCACAATTTGTGGTAATGGCCATGCTGCCAGTATGGATCTGGCCTTCACATCTTGGGCACGACGGGTGACAATCAGCTTTGTATCTCATGAATATTCATAACCAATAAAAATAAAATAAAATGAAATATTCTGACCTGTAAAATATAATTAACTAATTTATATTCATTGCTCTGAAATAACATATCTATATATATTAATAACTTAAAAATTGTTGGGAAAACATAATTAATTAAAAATAAAATCTTCTTCCAACTCAGGAATCTCTCCACAAAGTCACTGGAGAAAGAAAACACTTTTTTTATTATTGAATATTGAATTCAAAATTATTGAATATAATAAAACCAGAATGTGATGCTCGACACAAGCAATGCACTAAGAGATTACAAAGACAGAAAGAAAACTTACTCTTTAGTATATAGCCAAGTAGACATGACCCATTACACACGTTTTTAAGATAAACAATAACTAGTCCTCAAGTAAGAGGACTTAATAGCACCGTTTGTCAAACATAGTTCATCCTAACTTTACTTGGTAATTGGGGTGACCGCCTGTGTTAGCTAATTGATTTAACTAGAAGGAAAAAAAACCTTCTCATAGCTTTATGACAAGAGGTGGTTTTGCAACTTGGAGCATGGCACCCACCAAAGTTAGGTTCCTACCTGTCCCTCCCCACCAGACTGGGAGACAGGGGCGCCTTTTCTCTTGATGTTTACATTTGAAAGAGATGGCTCCCAGGTCCCTAAGAAAGACAATGCCTCTTCATAAAGCTGAAAAAAGTCCCGTTTAGTCTTCAAAAAGATTTATGTACATTTCAAAGAGAGGAGAAAGTACTTATTTCTTTTTAGAAATCTCAAATTTTCTAAAGTAATCTCTCTGAGAAAAAGGAGGAGAGGGCAATCTCTTACCTTATTTTCAACCAGGAGAATTTAGCCTCTTGTTTTTAATATGTATTTGTCCTTACCCTGTAAAAGGCAAACATCAGGAGAAACATGGTGTAATCTTGCAAAACAGAAGATAAAATTAGAATCACTTTCTTCATTTAGATAAATTTGTGTGGTTTAGTATATTTTATATAAGATGAAATTTTTACTCAGTAAATGTTTGAAACTAAGGTACATTTTTCAGGAAAACTTACAATAGTTGCAATTTACTTACTGTCTCTGAAAACCACCATACATAAATTGACATAACTATCATTTTATTAGAACAAAATGACACGTTTTTCTATATTAAAAAGGCATTTATGGAAAAATTATAGTAAATGTAATTTTTAAGACATTTTACTATTTTTACACAATAAATTATTCAACAATGGCCTATGCTTATAAGGGTTTTTTTGGGGGGGGGGGTATTGTTTTTTTGTTTGTTTGTTTTGTTTTTTCATTTTTGCAAGGACTGTATCTTATCTTTTATTTTGTGGGTTTTTTTGTTTTTCTGGCAGCTGGCCAGTACAGGGATCCAAACCCTTGATCTTGATGTTATAACACTGCTCTCTAACCAACCAAGCTAACAAGCCAGCCTATGTTTTCAGAACCACCAAATTCTTCAGTGTTTGTTTTTTGGAGTTCTTACCTTATGCAACTGTTTAAAGGCTAAAAGGAAAGTTTGCTAATTTTGAGAAAAACTGAATTATGAATCTTTGTAATTATTACAGAACTTTTTAGTGGAGAGAGAAGATTGTATTTGCAAATAATTTATCATTAGTATTTTTAAAATATTCACTCTAGTTTCTCAGATGGAAATGTTTTCAAATAGGGTGAGTTGGATGGCAAAATCCAGCTCAGGGAAGACTTTTCTGAACTCATTCCCAACAGGCAGACACCAGCCATGCACTAAGTAACCAATCAAGAAAGAAGTAACACATGCATGGAACGCATCTATATGACTCATCCTGTAGAAATTACAGCCACTTTGGAGTAAATAAGAGTAACAACCATAGTTTAGATTTTCTATAAGAAATTCATTAATAAATTTACATACAAAGTATTCTCTACAGAGAATGTACTTTGATCAGTAGTCTATAATTTGGTTTGTATAACCCTTGCCTAGAAATGGTAGTTACAGGAACAGTAAGGAAATAAGAAATGCACAGCTTCTATGAAATTACTATTCTTTTAAAAGAATGATGGACAAAGAGGCTTTCTTAGATTTAGGCCCCCACATCTGCCACCAACCACCACAGCCCCCAGGAGCAGTTAGTGAGAAATGTTCTAAAGTCCCATTAGCATCAACTCTGATCCCCCAAACTGTATCCCTCTTTTTGAATCAGAATTGGGCAGTGAGTGATAGCCTCTGCCATCATCAACTATTGGCAAAGTAGGAAAATACATGTCTGCCTTCAAAAGCCAATTTTTTTTATTTTAATGATTTTTATTTGTGTGGGCTGATATGTCAATCATACTTATTTTTGATGCATACATTCTATAAAAATTCAAAATTCTCAGACAAAATTTATAATGACATATACCATTTTAAATAAAAACTAAATAATTAAAATGCCTAAAATTTATCTTGTTAAGTTTTTCTCTTTCTAAGCATGTAATATTTATGTAAATCAGCCTGCAAGAAATACAATACAAAGCAGATACAATTTCCAAAGTGAGCATATTGAGCTCTGTTGATTAATTTAATTCAGCCAATATTGACTGAACAGAGACCATGAGCAAGGTGCTATATTATAAAATTCAGGAAATAAGAAATGAATGAATCACAAGGAAAATAAACATAAATACTCAAATAACTAAAATGCACAGAAGAACATGAGTACAATGAAAAGGTAAATTTACATCATTTGAGAAGCAGGAGAGAGAATTGGAGTGTCAAGAATATATGAGTGCTACTAGGTCCTTAATTTAATTATTAATTAATGTTTATTTCTTTACTTATTTATTGATTGAATTCCTGCTTTGTGCCAGGCACTGTTCTGGTCACTGGGGTTAAACTAGGGAACAAGACATAGTTCTTGGTTTCATGCTATTTCCATGTTACATGTGATTGACATGAGTCGTAAGAAATGGATGGAGTATCAACAGGGGTACTAGAAGCAAAATCTCTCCAGGCAGTGGTATGACACAGGTTTCATGGCAAGAACGTATAGGAAAATTGGAAAAATAAGGAACCTATTTGACTGGAATATAAGGAACATATAGAAATTAGGGGAAGCTGGGGCAGAAAATGATCAGTAGAAAAGTGGTATTTGCTGAAGGTTTTTGAGGAAAAAAATACTGTAACAGCATTTACTTTAATTGGAAAAATAAGGAACCTATTTGACTGGAATATAAGGAACATATAGAAATTAGGGGAAGGTGGGGCAGAAAATGATCAGTAGAAAAGTGGTATTTGCTGAAGGTTTTTGAGGAAAAAAATACTGTAACAGCATTTACTTTAGTGAAGATTATAAATGTAGGATAAAATGTAGGATAAATATGGGGTCAGAGGTTGGGAAATGCCAGTTAAGAGATCATTTTTATAATCCAGGGAAAGGTGATAATAGGTTTTAAGAAATATGCTAATTTGAGGCTTTTAAGATATATTTATTTTGGCCTGAGAGCACCATCAAAAAGTAGAAATGGCATTCTCCTCCTCCTTCATCTCCCTACCCCAAAGGCACCCAAAGGCAACAGGATAAATTTAAAAGTAGCTCAAATTTTAAATGAATGCAAATATTAGCAATGGAGCAATTCTCATAATGTGAAACAGAAAAGATTGCAACATTAAGAATATTAAAGAAATTCAAAGAGAATTAGGGTTTTGTTCAATAAAAAGAGGTGAGAAATATTAAATGTGATAGATCAAATGATAATTAGATGCATAATTATATTTTAAAACCTAAATTCTGGGCTTTTTGATTTGATAATGTAGAATAGTGGTTAATATAATTGAAGTGCTTCTTATAAGAAACAAATCCAAATAAGCTTTCTATGTGCATGTGAAAAAATGACGACCTAACAGTGCCTAATACAAAGATGTGTATAGCATGAAGACATCAATAAAATGTGAATTTTTTTCATATGATATACATAACATATCATTCATCCTTTTAAAGTATAAATTCAGTGGCTTTTAGTATGTTCACAAAGTTGTGCAATCATCTCCACAATTTAATTCCAGAATATTTTTATCACCCCCAAAATAAACCTTGTGCCGTTAGCAGTCACTCCTCATTCCTCCTCCCCCGCTCCCCCCACCACAGGCCCCGGCCAACACAGAACTTCTTTCTGTATCTATAGATTTGCCTGTTCTGAACATTTAATATAAATGAAATCATATAATCTGTGACTTCTGTGTCTGGCTTCATCCACTTAGCATAATGTTTCCAAGGCATCCATGTTGCAGTGTGTATCAGAACAACATTACTTTTAATGGCTGAACACTATTCCATTGTATGAATATAACACATTTTGTTTACTCATTCATCAGTTGATGGACATTTGGATTGCTTTCACTTTTTGGCTGCTATGAATAATGCTGCTATGAGCATTTGTATCCAAGTTTTTGCATGAACATATGTTTTCAATTCTCTGGGTATATACCTAGGAGTGTAATTACTGGTCATATAATAACTGTGTTTAACTATTTGACGAACTGCCAGCCTTTTTCTAGAGCAGCTGCACCATTTTATATTCCCACTAGCAATGTATGAGAGTTCCAATTACTCAACATCCTTGCCAGCACTTGTTATTGTCTGGCTAATATGTATATTTGGTCAGCAAATTTAGAAGCATACTAATGCTGTTTCATACTGTGGCCTTTGTCGCTCATTAGACACTTAAGACACAGCTATCAGGTCAGCCCCAGGAAGCATTCAAAATTCTTTCCCTCTTTAGTGTAAAATTTGGGTCACACATGCAAAGGTAATATAGACTGTCATTTTTCATCACAAGTTTTGAATGTGAATGTTTGTGTCTCATTGAATAATGAAAACATGTCTCACACAGCTCGGATGCCAGGCCCTGCTAACCTACGCAGCAGTAACCAATTTTGCTCTTCAGTCTGTTCTGTCACTAGAATACTGCATAAGTGATAGCTATTAGATTCTCGTGCTACACTGGCATCGTCATTCTGACCTTGTTTTCTCATAGGTGGTGGCACAAAGAACCTTAGCAGCTTTCAAACTAGGTCGCTAGATAAACATTGTTTTCAGTTAAGATACAACAGGAAAGTAATAAGGCAGCAATTGTGGATGTCACAGAAGCCAAGAACACACAGAGTAAGGTGCATTTTCTTTATACAGCTAAGAATATAAAGGACAGACATTCTTCAACTGTCAGTGCACTGAGGAAAGAGCGAAAATAGTTTAGCATTCTTTAAAGCCCATAAACTGCAGCCATAAATCAGCAAATTAGCTAATGATTGCCTCTGGGTAGTGATACATGATAAAAAACAAATGAGGAAAGGTACTCAAGCATCACACTTCGTAGCTACTGAAAAAAATTAAAGTTCCATCTTCATAAAAAAAACTCTTTAAGGGATGTTATAAAGGGCTGTGCCCTGGTAGCAGAACAATTACTGCTTCAAATGAGTATGTTTTATAATAAATGCTACCACATCAACTGTGCTTTTCAAAGCAAACTGTTGTAAATGATTCATATCGTTCCCAGGAAAATGCAATTGTAGAACTCATTTTGTAAAATGCAGTCAATCCTGTTTTAGTTAAGTGTATGGAAATAACAAGAGTTTAATCCACAGCACTCAGACCAGGGCCATGTCATCAGTAAGGACCCAATAAATATTAATTAATGAAGTTGCTAGTAAAATCAAAGAGAAACATTAATCTTCGTAAAGCCAAATTAATTTTCTGGATCCTATTTACTTTCTATTTCTACTTTATTGCTTTATTTTAAACATAATGATGAAATTTTAAGGGATTGAATTCTTTTATGTTATAAATGTATTCAAGAAGTATTTACTGACCATTTCCCATATGGAAAGCACAGTTATAGAAGAAGTAAATTTAAAGACACAGCCTGCCCTCAAATAGCTTAGGATCTAGTAGACGGTGCAAAACAATCCTTAGTGCATTTCTTTTACCTGTCTTCAGAGTATTTAAACAGCAGTGAGAGAGAATAAGCTGAGAAAGAATGCTTAAACTGAGGCTGATTGGTTCCATTTACAGCTTGTTAGATGCTTGGTTTACCTTAAGAATAAGGAAACTTCCTTTTGTTTCAATTAGTACTAACAGACTAAAACACATTGAAACTATAGAACCTTCAGTTGTTTTAAGAGCTACTGTAAGACTACAAATTCAAATTTATTTTGATAAAAAATGTAACTCTCAGATTTAGTTCCAGAATATAATAAACACATGTGAAGCAGATGACTCTGAGTGGTCACTGAATATGTCCCCATTTCAGTCTATGAAGATCATCTTTTGTTTGAATTAGAGAATGAAAGATGGGGGCTTAGACAGAGTTAGAGAGCTATTTTTTTCTGCTCCCATGTGGAAGCATGATAAGAATTTCCTTGATTCAAATCTCTGAGCTGAATGAGCTGAATTGGGATGCCAACACTGTGGATTCACAGGAGAATGTTACTAGAACAGAGCCACCAATTATGCCCAGCATTGGCATGTGCCATCACACATCACATGCCACCTTGGATGAGAAAGGTGACTTCCCCCTGTCTCAGTGCGTATCCATAGTTGTTTTTGTCTCTAGAAGCCAGCTTACCATAGAATAGTTAGAATCAGCTAGTCTTATTATTTATTGGCATCTTGGTTGTGAAGGATTTTAAGCTTCAAATTTTCCCCTTTTCTTTTTATTTGTTTATTTGGGGGGAGGGGTGCTGTTTTTAGGAAGCACCTGTCCAAAGAACTTAAAGTAATTTTAAATATTGTTTACATTATATTGATTGTTAACAGAAAATTACTGTTATTGAAAGATGCTGTGTGTTGAATCTTAGAATATATGAACTGAGATGCTAAAAGCAACCAAAGTCATACTTACATTATCTGCTTTTATAATATCAAAAGTCATTCTTTTTAATAATGTTTAAAGAAGTTTGCTACTAGTTTGACATAGACAAAAATTATATATTTTAAATATATATGCAATTTTAATTAATCAACTTACAATGTAAATCCCAGTAAATTTTATGTTCAAGTTTCTACCCATTTGAATCAAAAATAATGTTGTAAAACTCTTTTGAAAATCTTTTGAAAATGACTCTTATTTTTACTCATGCAACGTATGTTTTTGCCCTTGTGACAATTGGAGACAAATATTATAATATAAAGGTAATTAAAAAACTGGATAGATTATTTCACTGAAAACATTTTTCTTAGTCATTAATGCACAAATATGTGGATATTTTTATTCTAAGGTAAATATTCACTGCAATGGGGAAAGAAACTAGAAGCCATCAGTCATGAACTTCTACACTTATCATTTTCTCCTCCATGTTTCTTTATCACCTGTCCTTACTTTCTTTTCTCAATATTCATACATTATTCTTTCTCTGTTCAGGCAGCATTTCTGCCTCATTCATCCTAAGCTACGTTCATTCTAAGGCACATTAAGGCTAGGGCTATCAAAACCCCTGTGTTCTTGATCTTTTACCCGTTTCCTGTAACTAACATGTTAGTTTTCCCTATATTCTCTTCACTTTTCACCTTTTTGTAACTTCTCTTATCCTGGGAATCATTTTAACTTTACTATTACAGTATACTAGCCCCCCCTTATCCTCGATGGATGTGTTCCAAGACCTCCAGTGGATGCCTGAAACTGCAGATAGTACCAAACCCATATACACTATAGTATGTTTTTTTCTATACATACATACCTATGACAAAGTTGAATTTATAAATTAGGCACAGTAAGAGATTAAAGAAATAACTAATAATAAAATAGAGCAATTATAACAACATACTGTGATAAAAATTATGTGAATGTGGTCTCTCTCTCTCAAAATATCTTACTATATTGTACTCGCCTATTTTTGGACCACAGATGACCGCAGGTAACTGAAACTGTAGAAAGCGAAACTGCAGATAAAGGAGGACTACTATAAGGAGTGAATGTGGTCTCTCTCTCTCAAAATATCTTACTATATTGTACTCGCCTATTTTTGGACCAAGATGACCGCAGGTAACTGAAACTGTAGAAAGCGAAACTGCAGATAAAGGAGGACTACTATAAGGCCAAAACCATAAAGTAAGAAACAAGACCAAGAAAGTTTATTTACTTGTCCAATGTCATGCAGAAAATAAACAGCAAAGCTGTATTTAAATCTAGCCAACAGTGGACCCTTTACACTTGACTATTAAATACGTTTGCCTCCTTGGATATTATTAGCCTTGGGCTCTATCCTTTCATCCACCTGTCCATTTCTTCAGCCATTTATTCACTCTCACAAATATCTATTATTTAGTGGTTTGCTACTAGCCATATCATTGCTAGGCACAGGATAGTCAATCCAAAGCAACTAGAAACAGTCATGGAGTAGGGTGGGGTGATAGAGGAATTACACAGATAATCAAAAATAAATACATAACTACAAATTATAATTCACTTACTATGTGAGAAGTAAAAAAAAGTAGATACTGCCATGAAATAAGATAAGATGAGCAACTATTTCAGATTGGAGACTCAGAGAAGCTATTTCCAGAAGAAGAAGTTTTTTTGTTTTTCTGTTTTTCCCATTTCTTTAAGATGAGATCTGGAGGATGGGAAAAATTACCTAGTTATGGCAGGGGGGAAAGTATTCCAGATAAAGGAAAGGTATCTGCAAAATCCCATAGGCCAACTATGGGCAAAGAGTTGGCCGGTTAAAAGAAAAATAGAGTCACTGGAGCAATGTGATCCTGAGGGGAGTGGTGAGAAATGACCCTGGAGAGGTAGGCAGAGATCGATTATTCTGCAACTTTTAGCTCATGTTGAGTAATTTTTTGACCTTATATAATGAAAAATCTTTGAACTTTTTGAACAAGAGAATATATGAACACATTTGGATTCTTAAAAGATCACCCTAATTGTGTATAGAAAATGAATTGGAGGTAAGCAAGTGAAGAAATAGGGACCAGTTAGAAATCCATTTACTAGTCCAAGTGAAAAATGATAGCAGCATGGCTTGCTGTTGTGATATTGAGGATGGGGAAAAAATAAATGGATTCAGTTATATTTCTATTTACAATCAATCACTGAAGCCTGGATAAATCACAGATTTTTTCTGGGCTTTAGTGTCTCCTTTATTTCTTTCCTGGTTTCTACACTACATACTGGCTGAGGAAGGTAAGCTATAATTTCTTAGAAGAAACAATAAGTTGTTTTCATTATTGTACTATGACAATGGTGCATATAAATATTTTTGAAGTAAACTATATGTAGAAGAAAGACTTCCAAGATAATGAAATAGAATTAAGAATAATATGAACATTAGCATGTTTCTCCTTTACGTATAGGTTAGTGATATGATGGTATGTTTTTTTCAATTTTTTTGTATCTTTGGCCTTAGACATTACTCAAATATAAATGTAACTTAATGTAATGATTTTTTAGTTTTAACAACTCAGAAATTGAGATTTACAAAAGATGTATAATAACATAAGTTTTTTTAAAAAGTTGGGCATGCACTCCTAACTTTTAACTTTGCAATACTTGTAACCTATATGTGTGAGACATATTCCATATCAGCACTGCACCAAGACAATCTCATTAATCCCTATGAAAAATCTACACAGGGTTAGGAAGAATTTGATAAAATTAGTGGACTTTCTTTGTGCCTTTTCCAACTTGTTCTCCTTCCCTTTTCTTAAGTTCTAAAAAATAGTTCACGGTGTTTAAATTCTTTCTCACTTTCATACCTGTACCAGAAGAGGATCTTTTTGTCATTTTCTAGGATGAATGGGAGTTCTCAGTTATATATTTTTCCTCTTTTGTCAGCTGAAGGGGCATCTGCTTCATATCACTCCTATAGGTGTCCAGGTTCTTTGAGTATCTTCTGTTTGCATGGCAGGCAAGGTGCTGCAGGTTTCCTGAGCTGTTGAATGAGGATTGTTCACAGAAGTTGGTCAGAAGTGGTGTTCCTGTGCATAAGGCAATGCATGGTCTGCTGCAGACTGTTGCTTGTCACTAGCAGACAAAAACACAACTGGTAACTGGTGACTAACTCAGTCTCCATGTAATGTCTAGTATTGGTGAAAAAAGGCAGGTGGTCTTTTGACACTTATAGTCCTTGAGTCAGGTGCTACTCCTGTCTGTGTGGTTATCCCTCATCACCTTTTCCCACCCATCATGTTATTGGAGGAAAGGGTAAGTAGGGCAGGGTTATTTCCTCTGAAAGGAAATATTTGAATGCTCAGTCTTACACTAAGGCTGGCTGCGTTTTTACTTCATGAATCTATTGCCTTCAATTTTGGGCTTTATTGTGACCCCTCTTTGCCACCAAAATAATAGATGACTCATATTTAGCTGTTGGTACCTACGGAAAGGATGGTGTCCAGAGTAAAATGATTTGTGGCAACAGATGGAGAAAGGCATGCAGAATCGTGTTAAAATGATGTACCATGTATTCGCTATTATCTCAGTAGCTACTAAAACCTGGAACAATAATGTCTACTTTGAATGGTTACGTGACATTCAAATAGTTATGCTTTGTCTTTAGTTAGTGATAGAATTAGACATGTTTTGAATTGTCAGTTATATGTTCTTCTTGCTTTTTAAAAGTTTCAATAGAATTAGCCTAACATCATTTAGGGTTAAACTCAGAATGGTGCTCTACATGTAAGGTTTCCTTGGTATACTTTATTGTGCATTTATGATCTTTTTATGACCCTGTATCCCCTGCCTAGAAGGACTGTTTCATAGATAAATGAATTCTACTACTACTACTCAATAGATAAATTCCTATACTTTAGATAATTTATTTTCCAAGATGCAAATGCTTAAAGAAAAAATAGAATTCTGTCTATATAAGATAGAATTTTAAGCGTCTTGTTGACACTAGCTAATTGGGGTATAAATACTTTTGTCTCCCAAACTAAAATAGTGATTTTGAATTTCTTAACCTTCAGTGTTATTAACCTATTGTACATATGCATGTATGTGTGCATATTCCATCTTAGATTTTTATCTAATAGGTGTAACACTAAGTATAGCCATGGCATTATTACTTTTAACCAATTGACACTTCATCCTTACTGAATAATTGAAGAGAGGTCATAGATATCCATTTTATTTCTCTAGTTAGTTATAGCACTGATGTCTGAATATGAATTAGATTTATGTGTTGCAAATAACACAAGGCAGTCAAAGGATTTTTCATGCTGCAGGCACATTTTTCTTATTTATTGGAAGCATTAAAAATGTGTCCCACCTAATTTTATCTGAGTAGATAGATAATAAAACATGAAAAATTTCATAAAGTTAAAAAAAAAAAGCCTGCCTGATCTTTCTGTCATTTTGCCAGCTTTTTGGATTCATCCAATAATACATGTACCTTTTATATGGAAAAATATGAAACTTGACTTATATGGAGTCTGTGTATAAGGGAAACCTGGCTATGTACATGGAATTCATGAACTAAGTTTTCTGCATTGGCTGACAGGACAGCGACATAAAGAAAAGAAGGCTACAGAGTATGAATAGCTGCTTTGTGTCAAACAAAATGGTGTCAAAGATGAGACAGTATTAGTTGCTATCATTGTCCAGACACATAAATCCCCAAAATGGTTTCTATGTGGTAGATAGTAAAAGGAAAACCAGATTGAGAATCAGAACATGCTTGCTTCCAGATCTGCTCCTTCTGAGTGAAGTGACCTTGTGGGTAGCACTTAATCCCTCTTTAACCTCAGGTTTGTCACTTTAAAAATTAAGGAGAGCAGTCTGACATAGACAGTTTATTAAGTTTCTCACAATGTTTGTCATCCTGGGAAATATCCTCAAGTTTAAAAATAATGAAATAAATGTTAAATTCTCTATATGTGCCTGAAAAGCTGAGGAAATAATGATAGTCACCAGATTTGCAAACCTGATTAGGTAATTTTTTAATATGATTGTAAGCAGAATCTTCCTAATTTTCTTAGTACTGTACCTTAACTGTTTCTGTTGAAATTTGTCTTAGAGGTATTGTATGTATGTATGTGTGTGTTGCGTGTATAATGTACAGTGACTGAGGCACTATGAATATGTCTATATTTTTGAAATATAGAAATGATGTTAATGAAATATTGTTCTATTCTAGGAGCATAAGCCAAATCCCTCAAGGGTTTGGGAAAGCATCATGTACATTCTATGTTGAAATGATAAGTCCTTGTCTTTCTACACTACCCTGCACTGTTCAAAGCTATTTCATATCCATTATCTCAGTAGATCTTGGCAACAGCACTGCGAAATGGCCGTAGCTGATGACATTGTCCCTGTGCTGTGGAAGAGAGAAATGAAACACTATGATTAATAAACTGTGTCCAGGGATCACATGACACAACTGATTAGCAAAAGGCCCCCTGACACTTATATATTCTTTTTATACCTCACTGCCATTGTGTTAAAATACATTAATAAGAAACATTTAATGTAGAATTACTACATAGGCATGAGAAGAGTGTTTTTCGGAAACCTTCAGCAACTGACAAAGTCTGAAGTTGTCATCTCCACGTGCATTAGTTGAAACACGAGCAGTGGATTTGGGCTGCATCTCTCAGAATTAAAAGATCCAAAATTCAAACGATGAACCCCAAGCTTTTCTCACTCTCCTAATCTAATTAGAAAATCTAAAAATCTGACAAAAGTAAAATCTGTGATAAGTGAAGACATCATTCTGGCAGAAAGAATTCCATTTAGGGACTCCAGCAAATGCACATTGCATCCCTTTGCTTTGCTCATTGTTGGCATTTAATGTTTGACAGGAAGGAAGATAGAAAGAAAGATGGACATAAAAAGACTGAGAGATGAAAGAAGAAGGAAGGAAGGAAGGAAGGGTGGAGAGAAGGAAGGAAAGAAGGAAAGATAGAAGGAAAGAAGGAAGGAAGGAAGACAGGAAGGAAGGAAAGAGCAAATATGAATTAAACAACATGACTTTTCTATTAACAAATCTCATATTATATATTATTTAAAATTTTGTAACACCAATTTTTAAAATAAATCTGTGATAAGTAAACTTGACCCAAAGTTGTAAATAAACTAAGATAAAATTGTACTTTTTATATTAATTTATCCATTTTATAAAAGACACCTATGCATTAAGATTTCTTCTGCTTTATGTTACTATCTTAGAAAATAAGACTTATTTTCAGTGTACCCTTTCTAATGAGAAGAATGAAATGATGAACCCTACTAACAACCACAAAAAGGCAACCAAGTCTCTACCTTGTGACCCCCATCTGCTGAGGATGTTGGCATAGTGACATCTTTGCATTTTCTTCCAGAGGAACAAACATAAAAAATGCAAATACAAGAGATGCCCTTAAACCAAAAGGAATTAGCTTTTGAGTGTATTCTTTACTTCAATTATGATAAAGAAAATTAAACCAGAATCAGAACTACCAAAGGTGAAAGAAATCATCTTTTCTGCTGTTAATTAGTTTTACAATGCTAAGTGATTGCATTTACATGTTCAGTTCATTATGTAGTTTCATTGTATCATATATTTCATATGCTGATTAAAACCTATTTTTATTTTTAAATAACAATATTGAAGAAAGTGGGGAAAGGCCTTTTTTTGTCTTTGGATTCCAAAAATTATGAGAAAACATTTTGGCGGCTCAAGGTAGTTCTTTTTATTTGATTAATTTTACCTGAAGACCATTTCCTTTTTTTCTTTTTTTTTTTTAAGCTCTTATTGTTTAGTAATGTATGCAGAAATAATATGTAGGGCTAAAAAAATAAAACAGAAATGCCCCTGAAGTTAATGGAAGTATAGGTGAAGGCTGTGTTTGCACAGGAAATGAAAATAAAATGATTTTCCATTTAGAAAAATCTACCAACAGACACAGATCAAGTCATCAGTATTTATCAGAATTTTGTCCATTTCTCTTTTATGTCCATGTGTAGCTTTCAGCCTAACTATGGTTATTTTATAGTAACACTTGTAACAGGATCATTTGAAAAAGTTTCAAATGAAGGGTAGAAGAAAACAGGGAGGTGGAGGGGAGAGAGAGAAATATATATTTTTTTAATTTTAAATAAATTGAAAGAGTTGCTCAGAGATATTATGCTCTTTCAATACGTTTCTTTAAAGAGTTTCAGAAGTATCTTTTACTGGAGAGAAACTGGGCACGAGTTCAGTGTAACTATAGTATTTTTCACACCAAAATGTCTGGAACTGCACTTGCCCTTGGAAGAGCTTTTCAAAACATCAAAGCCTGTCTTGTCCAACTACCTCGAATGATGAATGATGGAGAACTATATGCTGTGGTTTCATTTAATTTGTATCTGGAAGGAATGTTATAGCTCACGACCAAATGTCTTCCAAATAAACACCTTGTTGATTGATGTGACACATCATAAGACAGAAGGTTTTTTGAATTAGGAATATATGATAGAAGCTGAGCATATGGTATTATATAGGAAAAGAAACTCTTCCAGAATATGTGAATGAAATAGCATTTTCAGAGCTACTTCAAAAATATTACATTCTGGAGATGTTAGCAATTGCCTGGCCTAGAATTTAATCAACAGCAAGAGCTTTGAAAAGACTCCAGGACGAAGAATGTAGGTAATGTGAAAAATGTCACTCAGGCCAGAAAGCACTGCTAACAAATTGTCATGATTCTGTGCTACGGGCATATTTCATACCAATGTCAATAACAGCTCCATAAACTGTAATTTCATAGATATACCGAGATAGCTAATGTAAACAGCCTGCCCATTTTGTCTTTTAAACATCTATTCTGATAAACCCATTGGAATATTATAAAAAAGAGATAGTGTTTTATAGGAAAGTTGTAACAAAAATAAATTGTGAAATTGTGACTAGTGCATATAAATGAGGTTCAGCACAAACTGTGTATGCCTGATCCAAAGGATATTTATATTCTAAGATTTTTATGGAATTTAACTTCGATCAATTTACTATGTTCATAAAGGTAAAAATATGGAACCTAAATCTCACCTTCAAAAGCATTCAGGAATTATATTGTTTGCTATAGACTTAAAATCAAAAAGTCATGATTCAATCATACAAGCCTATTAGGACACAAAAGGCTTTAAGACTCCCATTCCAAAGCCGTTTAGGTTTCAAACACACCAAGGATCAGCAGCAGCAGCCAGATCATGGCTAAGGTTAAATCATTTCATCTTTCTCCGTTTGGGCCATTCTTAAGGAGCTTGGTTATCAGTCAGTGCTTCTAATTCCCTAACCACGTTCTAGCTGCCTAACATGGCACTTCAGTTTAAAATAGGATCTTACAAGCATTTTGTCATGTGCCCCTCCCAGCAATCCTTTGAGTTAAGTATTCTAATCATCTCTTTTGAGGAAAACAAGGCCAGGGCTTTCCCAAGGCAGAGTGGCAGCGGAATTCAGATTTTCTGATGTCAAGCTTCAACCTTACTTACCTTATCATGTTATTAACACTTTTGAACTTATTTGAAGCTTTTGAGACACACATGGAAGACAAGAGGGAAGAGAGATATAGATAAAGTATACAGGCCATATTCTAAATCATGATATAAGTGGCATTGTTTCTAAAGCCAGCCCTGAAATATCTATTTATTGTGGTATTTTAAAATAATATAGAATGTCAAATACTTTCCTATTTTGTTAGCATACAAAAATCTTCACTTCATTTAATGACTTATTATCCGTAAGAGGATAATAAGTCCATAAGAGGTACAACTTAGAGTCAAGAATTTAGTTGAGAACATATTTTTCTTTAATGGTATATAAAATAATAGTCTATCTTATGACTGTCTGAAATTTGACAAAATAAAATGTTATAAAGTATCCAAATTATCCACATCCCTAATATTATTTTTATTTTATTATCATGTTTAATAACAAGCTTTAGAGCATTTTGTTGCCAATAAACTCAAGCATGCATTTCAACTTCCACTCTACCATTTGGCTCAAAGGCAGAATGGCAAGCTAGCTTTAACTGGGACCCGGGCCATATGAGAAGCCACAGATATAAATGCCAAATTGAAGCAGGCAAATAAATGAGAATAAGTTAGACCACCAGTCTCTTTGTCAATGAGAGGAGAAAGGAATGAGAATTAAAAGTTTTCAAAAAATAAATTCTGTATAAAGGATGCAGAAATGCAGAATTCATGAATAGGTAGAGATTTCAACATTCATCTCTCTCCATTACTTTAGGACACGTTGAAAATAGGTTGCAAAATTTTCTATTGCTCACTAATTATTCCTTCCAATTTTCTTTCATAGACAGTGAGTTGTATAAGGAGAAATTTGGAGAAGACACAGGACAGGTATTACAGAAGAGCTCTAATAACAACTCCTGAATTTATAGCTCTCAATTTATCATTCCCAAAATTCACTCTGGACTTGAACTCAATGGGAAAAGATGACAAAAACAAACTGCTCAAAACTTGACAAGGCTAAGTGTTAGTTCACATTCTTCTATTTGGAGAATCAGCTCCACTGACATCAACATACCTTCCACCTCTTGTACTATTGTCTGCTTCAAAAATTTAATTAGAGAGGACATGGACAGTGTGGTTTCACATTGTAAATATTCCATATTTATTTTCCTTCAGGTTTCTTGGAATGTTATCTATATGCAGCATGCACTTATCTCTTTTTTCTTCAACTTATTCTAGAATAGATTCAGTGAACTAGACAACTTGAGTAGGAATTGTAAGTAATTCCCTTGCAATTATTCTGAAACAGGGGGAAAAAGACATGAAAGTAGGTTTTTAAATTTGGCTCCTTATCTCCACATTGCTTTCCAGTGGGGCTCATCCATAATACCTTCTGTTCTCACTCTACTGAGCTCCCTCTAGGTCCCAGACTATGGGCATGATCTTTGCCCTGACCATTTTTACTGCACTAAAGACTGAATGTTATGTATGATGCCAGTTTTAAATTGATACACTGCTATTGGCTCTTATGAAAATGATTTGGTACACGAGTATATGTGGACCATTTTTAATTTTACTTCTGTCCTTACCTGTAATGTAATTATGTAAGTATGCGTCCCTCAGTGCTTAATAGACCTGTAGATAAATAGTTTTTAATAAATAACATTACTGTATTTATTTTCTTTTTTAAAATCCTTTTGATTTTCTAAGCTTCTTGGGCTTATCTTTTTCTCAAGTCAGTTTATTTTTCTAAGTAAGATCAATAATAAAGCAAACTGCTTAAAATTCTCATCCTCAGCACACGCACAAATACACATAATTAATAGACCTGTAGATAAATAGTTTTTAATAAATAACATTACTGTATTTATTTTCTTTTTTTAAAATCCTTTTGATTTTCTAAGCTTCTTGGGCTTATCTGTTTCTCAAGTCAGTTTATTTTTCTAAGTAAGATCAATAATAAAGCAAACTGCTTAAAATTCTCATCCTCAGCACACGCACAAATACACATACACACACACATCTCAACTGCATACACACACAAAAAAGCACATTGTGTTACATTAATAGATATTACCAACATAATGTGAATAGAAGGTAGCCCTATAGACCTCTCTGGAGTCAAAACTATGTAAATTTTTTAAAGAATCATTTTACTTGTACTTAATGGTTTCCAGGATAAATATTAATAATCCCAGTCCATGGCATACTAATGGTGATAAGCTTACTTAACACTTACAACTTAAGGTTCACTTATTTATTAGGCAAACATATGTGGAGAATCACCTATGTGCTACGTATACAAAGATAAATAAAAATACATAAGTACAAATGAAAAATAGCAAAAATATGCAAAGATAAATAAACGATTGCATCTGCCATCGAGGTTCTCATAGACGAGCAATGTGATAAATGTGATAAATTTTCAGTGTGATAAATGCTCTTACAGAAGCACATCAAAGGCAGGGCAAGGGCAGAGCAAAATGGAAGGACTTCTGTAAACATGGAAATAGTTAGCTCCCTGCCACCTGAGGGATGCAGACAAGGTACAGAGAAGAAAATCTTTTAGCTAAAACTTGAAGAAAGAAAAATATTTTTTAATGACTTAAGCATCAGTTATGATGAACTCTTCATGTTTTGTCAAATGCTGGGTTAATAATAAAATAAAATAGAAAAAAAAATTGACAAAGAATAATGAAAGGGAACTTGTAACCCTCCATCTCCACCCCCATCCTGTAACCCTACCTGCCAGTCTGAACCTAACATTCAGACCTTATTCCTGAAGTCATCTTGGAGAATGCTTCCTTGACACCTGAATTTAATTTGGTCCTCTTTTTGTACTTTCTTAAGACATCTGCACTTT
Source organism: Galeopterus variegatus (assembly GCF_000696425.1). Lineage (NCBI taxonomy): Eukaryota > Metazoa > Chordata > Mammalia > Dermoptera > Cynocephalidae > Galeopterus > Galeopterus variegatus. The sequence goes on along the minus strand of NW_007733363.1, from coordinate 27,192 downwards.
TTCTTTATAGCCCTTATTAAAATTTGTGATTAGATGTCATCTGTATAATTATTTGTGCACTGCAGGATCAGATCGTCAGGTCATATCCATTGATCCGAGATTGTACCCAGCATGAAGGTCTACTAAGAATTCCAAGGATTCAGGAAATCCAGAGGCTTAGGCAAAGGACAGAAAGGTCTGGACATCAAAGATATCTCCCAGGTCCTCATCTTCCCATGTCAGACAGAGAATGATCAGTGATGTCTGTAGGTGAGGTCCACAGAGTAACTTCACAGAACAGGGAGGATTTAAATTATGCAATATCTCCATTTTATACCTACTATGGACATAACTGTGTCCCTTCACAAATTCATATGTTGAAGTCCTAGCCCCCAATGTGATCGTGTTTGGAGGTGGGGCCTTTGGGATGTAGTTAGGTTAAGATGAGGTTATGAGGGTGAAGTCCTCATGATGAATGATTAGTACCTTAATAAGAAAAAACAGAGGCTTCACTGTCTCTTTCTCTCGGCCATGAGAGGACATAGCAAGAAGGTGCTGTCTGCATACCAGGAAGAAAGTCCTCACAGAATTCAACTGTGCTGGCACCCTGACCTCAGACTACCACCCTCCAGAACTCTGAGAAAATACATTTCTGTAATTTAAGCTACCCAGTCTATGGAATTTTATTATGACAGTCAAATAGGTTAATACATACCAGAGAATTATCAAAGTTACATGTATTGTCCAAGGAACTATGCCCTGTAAATCCATAGGTTCTGGGTTTATTGACTATAAGAAATCTTGTAACAAAGGCATCCTTCCTAGCATTTTCAATATGGAAAAGCTCTTCCTCCTGACATGTATCATGTGTCTGCTCAACTGGAAGTCCACTGGACAGGAAAATAAACTGAGTTTTCTGTCATCTTCTCTTTTCCCAGCAAGTGAAACCCACACTCTTACTCCCCACAAAAAGACTGAAGACATAGCAGGAAGAGGCTATGTCTTTAACATCTTCCTCCCAGCTGTGACCTTGAGGAGGACAGGGACTTTGTCCATTTTGATCACCACTGTTTATCCAGCACTTTGAAAATTGCTTAGCACAGAGCTATTGAAAGAATGAGTGAACTGATGATGCTTATTAACTGCTGTGTAAAACTATAACTTGCATTTGTTTGTTCTACATTTGCTTTCCTGCAGCCCCAGGAAGTATACTCGCCTTCCAACACCTGGTGATTGGATTCATCATTAAATTGGTTGTCCTATATTTTCTAACAAAGCAAACAATTGGTTTAATTTTATGTAATCTCAACTATTTTCTTGCTGAAATTATGTTCTGGTAGATACAGGGTAATTAAAAGAACACAGGCTTTGGTACCTTCTAGCTAGCAGTCAATTTTTCCATGTCATGTTATGATGGGTTCACTTTTAATACTGCTTAAGTTCTGTGACTCACATTTAAAAAATTATGAAAGTACTCTGCTTTCAAAAAACTTGCCAAATTTAGTTCAGAGTTTGTAAGCAAGTAGAAAATGTCTCCCCAAAGAACCACCGAATTTTATATAAAGAAGTGTTTCGAGGGCAGATAGGAAGTAGTAAATTGTCCTATTACTTTGAAAATTCAACATGAGTTTCTTTAGAGGATGGAAAGGTCAAATTTATAACTAATTAATGAACACTACCTGTATGGACCAGATTGTGAGCATTAACCAAATGGCGCACTCACACTCAGGGGTAACTGAAGAGAGATCAATGAAGAGCCATTTCAACTAGGGATGGGGAGACAGCCAGGGCCCAATCACAGCAGGAAGCCTTTAAACCTCTACTCAAGCAGGAGGCACTACTGTTAAGGAATCTGTGAAACAGCCTTAGTGGGAGAGGGGGTCCTACAGGAGCTACCGTCAAACCTTGGTCCAACAGAAGAGAGCAGGGGTGGCAGCGAGGTATCAACATCAGCAGGAGGCACTACTGTTAAGGAATCTGTGAAACAGCCTTAGTGGGAGAGGGGGTCCTACAAGAGCTACCGTCAAACCTTGGTCCAACAGAAGAGAGCAGGGGTGGCAGCGAGGTATCAACATACTTGATTTTAACTAAAAATAAAATGAATATTAAAGTAAAGGTTAAATTAAATTAGTAATAAAAAGATGAGTCTTTATGAAAATTTTTCAGATAAGAACTATGAAATTAAAGATTTAAAAAACCTATAGCATAATAAATCTGCCCAGTTTTAATACTGGTGAATATGCACAATCACCCACTTGAATGACGTGACTATGATGGACAATCAGCTACTTGAATGACATGCCTATGATTAATGCTCTACTCTCATTTAAAAAATTTTAGCAAATTTGATTTTTATGAAGTTCAGATTTCTGTAAAGGTCTGGCAATTGTAAATAAGGAGGCAATTGCAAACAATTTATTTAACAACTGAATTTGGGCTACATGATACCATCATCTAAAAGAAACAAATAATTTAATGTCTTATTCATAACCCTTAAAACCTCCTTCCTAGTTTTGAATGTTATATGTAATTTTCAAAGTACTTCAATTTTCCTAAGAATTTGAAAGTGGAAATTCTAAAATGCATGTCCCCCAGCACTTCAATTTTAGTACAAAGTCGAGGAGCATAAGCTTTACTAGATTTAGAGCTTTGTCAATGGTAAACACAAATTCTTAATGTTCTTTAAGTATGCTTTGAACTTTTAAAGTCATGCATCTCTTGTATTATTAAAATAAGAAAAAAAAATAAACCTGTCTTCAAGGAAAACTCTGAAGATAAAACTAAATTTTGATTTCACATCACTAAATTAAGAAAGGATTGATAGTAAACATTTCTACCTGATTTAACTTGGATTACAGATCTGATATTTTGGAACAAGTTATTTCAGGCACTGTTTCTTTATTAGAAGACCCATATACATGTTTTTCTAATCCCGGGTTTCTCAGTTTTAATTTTGTAATTTCCAGATTTTGTAGTAGCTACGCATCTTTGAAAATTGTAAATGTGAACAACCTTTACTTTCAATACAAAGTCATCCTAAATTCACATAAATACACAGTAGACAAATTGTATGTTATAAAGAAGCGACAATTCATCAATACCTCTCAACACAGGAAAAGAAATACTGGAAAAGTGTTTTGAAGCAATTACTCCATTGATGCATAGAATCATAACACTAAACTGGTTGCTTACAATGTGTATCACATTCTGAGAAAAATTACCATGTTAAGACCAACATTCTGAAAGGAATATTTTATTTCTGACTTTGCTCATTTGAGACACTGGCCTGTTATCTTTCACCATCAGATAAGTTCTATCCAACCTTTGCATCTAGACAAGACTTCTTTAAATAAAAATTTTATGAAAAATAGCAATGATATGTTACAAAAGACTGAACCCACATTCTTAACAGAGCAAGATGTATTTAAATAATTTTAGCTTAATAAAAATTATATACAACTCTTGTAAAGAGCTCTAATATAAATTTTTAACATCTCCTCCCTAAAGAGCAAAGGGAAACCATTAGCAAGAGCTGAGGGATGGCAACAGTGTGGTGTATTTCACCTATCCTGCCTTCTTGACTATGGCAGACATGGCTAACCCATCCTCATGGCTCCTTTCCTCCTGAGTCTAGTCAGAGGCTTAGAATCTACCTCAACTCAGCAAGCCCAGCAACCAACACCTATCAGAATTACCACGTCACTCATCATTTAGCACATATATGTTAACCTAGGCATTGAACCAGTCAGTGGAGATACAGTAGTGAAAAAACAAACAAAAACCCAGATGGGGATGGTGCACGTCCTCACAGAGCTGACCAACTGATGGAATACAGAGTTACAAAAACAGATAGCTGGAAGGATGATATAGTAGACTGTTTCAGGGACTGCAATAGAAGTGATTTGGGCTATTATGGACACAACCTAAAAATTTCTTATTTATGTGGACCCAGATTAGACGGGAGAGTTAATCTGGGGCCACATAACGAAGACATTTTTAGGATGTTTTAAGAAGTTAGACTTTACTCTAAGAGTAATGAAATCCATTAAGGGATTTTTAAATATTTTAGAAAAAGACCTGCATTTTGAAGGGAATTAGTGAGAGAACAGGAAGATGGGAGGGTAAATCACATTAGGAGGCTGAAGCACTGATCAAAGTGGGAGTAAATGGTGATTTGATATAAGGCCAGTGGTACTGAAGATGAAGAGAAGTTAAGAGATTCATGAGATCTTAGAGGATGGATTTGACAGGACTCAGTATTCAACTGCATGTGGAGAAAAGGACAGAGGGTTCAAGGATGACACCTGTCTTTCTGATTTGGGAAACTAGGTGTGTGTTTGTATCATTTTCTGAGATGGGCTATACATGATGAAGAGCAAATTTGGGAAAAGAATATGAACCCAGTTCTGGATAGAGTCAGCCAAGAAAAAAATAACTGATTGGCAGTGGGAAATATAGGTCTAAAGTTCATTAGAAAAGTTGATTTGGGACCATACAACTGGGATTTATTCACAGAAATGGTTACTGAAGTTATTGAAATGAATGAGGTCATTTTGGTTCTGAGAGTATTTTAAGAAAAGAAAAAACACAGAAGAACCTCAAATAATGAAAACATTCAAGGGCATTTATGAAAATCTTTTGGAAAATTTGACACAATGAGCCAACTGTGTCTTCCGACTTTATAAATGGAGAAAGTTTTATCTGGGGTGAGCATACTAGTACGTCCAAGCCTTAGAGTACTCCAGGCACCTCTGGGCTATGCTGAATTGAGTTCTTACTCTACCAGTAATCCCCTTCCTTGGTCCCTAATTGTGGTGTGGTGTGGTTCTGGACTTGTGTAATGGAGTTGATGGAGACAGGTCTGGCAGAAGAAAAAAAAATCTTAGCAGTATGATACCCACCAGTACTGGAAGCAATCTATAGGACATCTAAAACCTAAAATAGAAAACCATTGTTTCCAAGGCTAATAAGTGGGGGGGAAACATTCATTTCAGCAGTAAAATGAGATTCCACTGCTCATCACTGTAGCAAACTGCAGACGGATAGTGGGAGCACACCAAGGATAGAGGGAAAGAGTTAGTTTGCCGATAAAACTCTCACCTTCATTTCAGATCGTTGACGTTGGAAGTATCATCTTACCTCTTATATGATCTCAGCATTTTAAGTCATTGATACCTGTCCATTATCATTAAAAAGTTTCCAGATGGATAGGACTAAGTCCTCACTCATATTCCATATCCATATGACGCCACACAATTACACAAATTCTGCAGATTAAATAAACCAGTTCTCCAATTTTAGCATAAATAAGAATCATCTTGAGGAGTTATTAAAAATGCATCCTTCCAAGCCCTTAATTTAGGCTTTCTGATTTAAGAGACCTTGCTAGGGCTTAGTTTTTTATATTTGTTAAATAGTACCCCAGTAGATTCTGACAGAATGATTCACAAACGTAAGGGAAAGTTGACAGCCAAGTATTCCAAGACAGAAGTGATTCAAGTTACCTAGGGGTGAACTTGTTTAACTGATAAGGAAATATAAAGTTCTCTGATAATGATTAATCTCAGAGAGCCAAAAGAAAAGAAATAATAGACAAACAACTTTAAATCCTGACTCAGTCAGCTTAAGTAGTCATTTGACATATTCTGAGTAAAATTCTCTTTACACAATCATTAGGAATCTGATCAGCCCCATCAGGGTTGATGTTAGAAACTTGAGAGGAAGGGGTACAAGACAAATATGGCTATTCAGGTAGCATTTTTTTCTCCCAATTATCTGATGTTTATTGCCATTTAATTTATCTCCAAAAAACTGTTATTAAAAACTGCAGCCCTACTAGTTTGCCTAAATATGTTCCACATGCACAGAAGAGGCCATAAGAAATCTGAGAGCTAATGAGATTCCTTCAGCATAGATGGATTGTATAAGTCTGTAAAATACAAATTCCCATTAAAGCAGTTATGGATAAAAATATGACTGCTTGAAAGTACCCAAGGGCAAGAATTATTCCTGACAGGAAACATGGATTGGTTTGACCCTCTAATTAATTTATCTTTCATCAATCCTAAAATAAATTTGCAAAATTAAACTCTCCCCAAGATCCAGATTTGTTAATCCAACTACCTACTTAATATAACCAAAACGGAATTTCTGTTATATACCTCAGGCCTTGTCAAACCCATCTCTTTTCCAATATTCTTCATCTTCTATGTAGTACCTCCATTTATTCATTGCTCAAGCCAAAGGTGTAGAGATATCCTATGTTCCCCCCTTTCTTTTTTAACCTCACATCAGAAAACATCAAATCCATCAGAAAGTCATGTTAGTTATGTTTACAAGACACATCCTGAACATCTCTGACTTGAATCCCAGGAAAGTCTTCTAGTGTTTCACTCTTAACCTCCAATAATCCATTCTCAGCAACAGGAATCATCCTGTTTGAATATTAATCAAGTATCGCTCAAATGGTTATGGATCTTCAATGTCATCCCATTGCAATTTGAAAAAACAAACCAAAAACCATAACCTCTTCACAGCAAACCGAGGTCTCTTGCTTCCATTCCTAAATATTTCCATTAACTCTCCTGCTGGCTCAGCTAAATGGCTATATTTGTACTGAGCATAAGGTTCTGGAAACTGATTGCCTGGACCTGCATATTGGTTTTACTGCTTTCTAGCTTGGACAAGCTAATGAATCTTCCTGTGCCTCACCTGAAAATAAATGATAAAATGTTATGTACTTCAGAGGGTGTTTGGCAGTGCTTTCTTTTTGTTGAAAAGTTCACATTTGTTCGTTCAGGACTCTGACACCTGCTGCTTCCTGTACCCAAACTGCTCATTCCCAGATCTTGGCTTGGCCATTTCATTCTTATCAGTTGGAAGTTAGTTGTTCACGGACATCTTCCCTCGTCCTTCTGCTTATTTCCCTCATATCCCTTAATATCAACAATCATCATGTTCACTTGTTTATTTTCCTGTATTTCTTCCCATAAGTTCTAGGAAAGTGGAAACTTTGCTTTCCCTAACGTTGAAAACAATATCTGTAAACCGAAGTCGAATTTACTCTTCCAAATAAGACCTTACAGAAAAAACAAGACTGTGTATTTCATGTAATCTCAGAACAGTGCCCTCAGTTACTAATCAATAAAACAAGAAACAAAATGTTGAAAACGCGACGTTGATATTGTTTATAGATATATCTTATTCAGCATAAAAACATGGAAAGAGAAGATACGTATCAACTCCAGAATTTAGGATATCTCTCAGGAAGGGGACAGAGAAGGGAAGAAAATCTCATTAGGGACAAAGTGATCTCTGGCATTTTGTTTTATTTCCTTAAGTTACATTGTACAATATTTTGAGGAAAAGAAACTAAAAAATAATCTTTCATTTAAATTATTTATTAAAATTGGATAAGAAAAACTTTTCCCTCAACCCTTATTTTCTTAAGCCCTCCTTTAGTCTCATCTGAACATTCATTTCCTTAAGATCATTTGTATGAATGAAATCATTTTATATTCTACAAATTAAATACTGCCTGCCTTTCAAAAGGGCTAAAAGTTTCTCATTGCTAAAATGCATTAAGATATTACAGTTCAAATAAACTATTTTAAGAGAAAAAGATATTGGGTACAATTAAGTGGGAAGAGAGAATTTTTTTTTTTTTTTTTTTTTTTTTTTTTGTCTTTTGTCTTTTTTCCGTGTCCGGCAACGGATCGCAACCCTCAGTGTTGCCCCCGTACCGGACCAGGGACCGGCAACGGGATTGCAAACCTCGGTGTTGCTCCCACGCCTCGCTCAGCCAGTGAGCGGGAACCGGTCTGTATGTGGGATCCGAACCCTCGGGCAGGAGCGCCACCACGCTTCCCAAGCGGCGCACTATCCAGTGCGCCACTGGGCCGGCCCCGGAAGAGAGAAATTTTGAGGAAGTAATTAATTCAACTATGTATAAAACTTACTACTGAAGATACTATAGATTTTCCCCAACCTTTTGAGATTCAGTAAAGCAAATCATAGTAACATATATAAGATTGTGTATTTTCTTTAAGCTAAAAATCAGACTATGAAGACATCCTAGGAAAAACATTGTTTAAAATACTAAGAAAAAAAATTGAGCAAGGTAAGACCAAATGGTATAATCTTTTATGCTAATTTTGTTCACTTTCGGGATCTGGGAAACCAACTTTACTATCCTTCTAGACTTTTCAAGTTCTGGAGCTTATAGTAACCAAACCCACAGGAAATGGATGAGTATAATAAAACATCACTTTAACAATTTACAAAAGGAGGCACACAGTTCCAGTGACCTTCTTGTAGTTTCCATTGTCCAGGGTCGAAATTATCTGGTGAACATGTAACAACAATATAATCCTGAAGTGCATTTCATCTAGACCCTGGTAAAACCAAACAAATTCACTCTAGCCTAAACAAAGTACACCTGTACAGAGACCAGTCCTCCATCCACTGGTCTCTCAGTGGATCTCATTCCTCAGTCTTTCAGAAATAGTGCAGTTAACAGTCCTAATTTCTTACTGTGGGAACTTCCTCTTCTCTTTTTAACCATTCCCTCTTCTTATCACGTAAGTCTAATATATCAAATTTCAGTAACTTCTTAAGTGTCCCTAACATCCCTTTCTTAACCTGCTCCCCACCCCATCCTTGTATTGCCTGCTGTCCCTTTCTTTTACTTAAAGATGTTTTCTCTGCCTGATATTCTGATTTTAACAATTGAAAGGTCTTTTTGTAAATGGAGGTAGCAAAATGTCCTTTTTAAATTGGAACTGATATGAAGAACAATAGTGTTGCATCTTATTTATCACAATAGATATACCTTGGTAAGTTGAATACGAAATAGTAAGTGAGGTTCCTATTGTAAATTGGGTGGCACTCTTAGGGGTTTTCCCTGTGATTCAAGCCTCTGGGTTTTGAGATGTGTGATGGGGATGAAGTGCTAAAAAATTTAATATCTTTAATCTGTGGAAGTTGTCCATCAAAATATAGAACTCTACATAGACAGCCTTGAACATATCAGCACCCTAATTACAGAAAGCCTGGCCCGTCACCAATGTTTTAACACTTGATTTATTTCCTGTTCAATTTGTTCAATAGAGCCAGAGTTAATTGGTTTACCAAATGAGTGTTAAAAATATAAAGATCTAGCTTCATTAAGAGGAGGCAGTATTTATTATGCACCAATGACTTGTAAGTCTATGTAAAGGTTAGTAAGGTGAGATTTCAGGGTGTTGTGTACAAAACTGCAGCTTTGACCTGGTACAAATATGGCTAATAACTAATAAATACCCAAAGCTGCAGTGCCTGATAAAAATAGAGAGGGGTTTTGTGAACTAAAAATTTCTTTCAAACCAAATGTATTTAAATGGACTATCTAAAAACATAGCATTTTATTTTTCAAATCTAATTTATTTTATTTTTCTTCAGGAAGAGGTATGTAGATTATTCCTATAGCAAAAGAAAAAAAAAGTCTAGTGTATTATTGGATATCTGGCACACAATGAGTTTTTTAATATAGTGCTTAGCATTTCTGTAATTGCCATCCTTCTATGGTACAGCAATGCATTTAATGTGATATTTTGACACTATAAGTGACAAATGGGAGATTAAACAAAGAAAGCTAATGTGCATTGGAATAGTTCTGGACTACTACATGGGCACAAGAAAATCATAAAGTGGTGATTTTCGTCATATCATTTTCCAAAATAAGTGCTTTTTTTTTTCAAACTTGAACACCATCATCAGCGATGCTGTTTTTCATTACTGTCAAATGTA
>NW_007733363.1:10824-16868 GCF_000696425.1 Galeopterus variegatus | reverse complement strand
ACAAGAAAATCATAGAGTGGTGATTTTCATCATATCATTTTCCAAAATAAGTGCTTTTTTTTTCAAACTTGAACACCATCATCAGCGATGCTGTTTTTCATTACTGTCAAATGTAATTCTCAAGAAATATTATCATCACTTTGCTAAAGAGTCATCATCGAGGGGGCAACATTTACATTCTTTGTAGAAAAACAAGAGAAATCAGTTTGTTTGAGGGGAAATTTTTCAGAAAAGCTGCATATTATCTACAAGTACAGCTTTTATACCTCTGTGCTTCTATTTACTGTTTCACCAACCACCATATATTCCTTGTTTCTGAATACTGTGGCCAAAATATCATCAGGTAAATTGTCTTAAATAGAAGCACCAAAATTAAAATTTGCTAACTAATTTAGAGCTACTGTATAAGTTATAGAAAATATATGGCTTAAATCAGGACAACTCCCATAGTTTTAATAGGAATATATTTACCCAAAAATATTAGAATAAAAAAATTCATGTGGGAGGGTTCTGAATATCACCTTAAATGAATATGGTAAGTTAATTTTATTTCATTGCATAATATCATGTCATTCTGCATTTTAATATATTTATTTTTTAATAGTAAACTAGCCTTCCTTTGGGAAGTTGGATTTTAGAAATAGATAATACCATTGTATTGTTTTCCAACTGGGTGGCTTAAAACAATAGAAATTTATTTCTCACAGTTCTTGATGTCTGAAATCAAGGTGTCATCAGGCCCATGCTCCCTCTGAGATCCTGGGTAGAAACCTTCCTTGCCCCTCCCTAGTTTCTGGTGTTGGCTGTCAATCCTTGGAGTTCCTTGGCTTACAGCTGAATCACTCCAATATCTTCCTCTGTCAACATGTGTTCTCCCTGCATGTCACTATCTTCACATGACAATCTTTTCTCTTCCGGTAAGGGCACCAACATTTTGCATTATGGTTCACCCTAATGACCTCATCTTGACTTGATAACATCTACAGAGACCCTATGTCCAAAGAAAGCCACATTCACAGGTTTCACAGATTGTTACTTAAACATATCTTTTGGGGGAACACAGATCAACCCATAACAACTGTTTTGTGGAAGTATTTTATACATCATAAGCATTATGTATAATTAACTAACTCAAGTTCAGCTATTGTTTTGGCAAATGATGAGAAGTCTGAAGGGTACATGATTTCATCTCAAAACAGCCTGCCTTTGGATTTGGAGGAGTGAGGTTTGGCCCACTAAAGAACTTTGATATTTATGAGAGCTTTGTTAAGTTGAGCAGGATGGTTGAAAACCTTTCCTATAATAAAATACTGTGTTTTATTTATTGATTTACCTTTAACACAAACAAACATTCTAGTAGCACATATTTATAAAATACACTTATTGGGGTTTTTCCATCCACTGATTATTATCAACATATGGTTTTATGGTGGGTGTCCAGGGACAAGTTATCTGAAGCCTGGTCAAAGGTGAGATTGACTACTCCCAAAGTGAAAGCAGAGTCCAGAACTTTTTTACTTGGTTGGGTAAATTAATTCCACATTTTCTATTAAAAACAAAGGGAGAAAACTTTTTTCCTCAATAATTTCATTACATCAAGGATAGAAATGTTCAAAAAGGCCATGTCTCTACCAGTCCTCTAATCATACCAAGGTCATGAGATTGAACACTCTGTGGCCCGGCTACTTTCCATCTTGTTCATTGCCACTGAGCCTAAGGAGAATCCCAGCCAGCCTCTTGCAAATACAGAGTAAGTCACAGGTCACCGTAAAAGTATAGAAGATCAGCAAAAGCCTATTATTTTGCTAAAACTATAAATTGAAGTATATACCTAATGCTTATCGGAAAGTGATGGCACTTGGAAAGATAAAACATTACTATTTTTGTGTGTATTATTTATGCTAACCTCCCACCACATTCACTTGAACCCAAACAAACCCACACAATTCTAAATTTTAGGTAAAGCAAAACCGTATTAACATCATTCATATAATTATTAATATTGCTAATTAGTTCATGGACTAGATTGTGTTCATTCATTTTAATTTCAATCACAACAGATTGCTATATTATACTAAGATAGAGGGCATCAGCAGCTCAAAGTTCTGATGTCTGTTGAATAAGTAAAAAACTATTTCACTCTGAAAAATCCATTTGACATTTCTTTGCCACAGGATTAAAAGAATCATAGAATCTGTCATTTGAATGGGAGTTGAAAGTTGGCTAGAGTAAATTTTCAGCCAGAATTTCATAAAGGAATAAATGCATTCATTGCTTTCTTTCATTAATCTTGTTGTAGTCCAGCCAGACAAAACCCAGGACTAAACCCCATGACTGACATTGGAGTGGGCGTGGGAGCGGGTGGTTAATGAGATGATATGGGAAGTGAGGAAAAGCGGGAAGCAGTAGTGGAGGTGAAGTGCCACATGTGTGCCATGGTGCTACCTCTATGCACTAAAAGGTTACCAAGAGGAAAAAAATGTTTCTTTGTTATAATTAACTACTGTCTAGTTCATTTCAGAACATGAGTTAATTCCATTTAGCTGTTTATGGGATTTGACTACATTAATACTGATAGAATTCTGCTAGTAGTTAGATGATGAGTAGAGGACTGAGAATTGAAATAGAAACCACACCTTGCAAGAATGAACTATGATTTTCTTTGCAAAACTGGTGAACTGTACCAAATAATGATATGCAAGACTACCTGTTTTGCAAATGACAGGCAAAAACTATCTAAACTCAAACTCAAAGACTGGACTATGATTTAGGACACTCTTTAGTAATGAACAGTGCATGACCTGATAATCTGGAGGACACAGAATCATATGGGTTATTTTAGAGAGTTCTGAAAGTCTGGTTTGTGTTCATGTGTTCATGTTTGGAAGGAGATAAGAGAAAGTTCTAAAGGCAAGTGAAATTAGTCACTGTGGTAATAAAGGAAGGTAAACTAGCATTAGCATCATAGCCAGCAGCATCAAAGTAGAATGAAAACCAAATCCATATAGAATCATGGAAGATACAAAAATTTTTTTTTCCATATACTATGAGATAAAGATATAAACATTGACTTTCCAAAATAATACTTAAAGAAGATAACATTTTTCTTTATGTAAAATACATAGAGACTATGGTATAGGTATTTTCATCCAGGAGCTAGAATACTTCTGATTCAATTGTATTCTAACTGGAGTAAGAAATGTAACCCAAGTTGTACATGAAGAAACATCAGATTTGATTGTGAATGTAAATCTCAAAAGAATAAAAGATGTAGTTTTGTGACATTTGGGTATCTGAACTGATAGGAATACAAAAGGCAATGAGAAAAATGTTCAGTGTGTTTAAACTTGGGAATAAATAAGACATCCAAGTAGAGAAGAACTAGATTGAGGAAATGATATTGAAGCTGAGGTATCAGCAAACACATTGTTCTAGATGTCCCTTCTCTCTGCATCACCAAAAGAACCCTCAGTCATTGATCTTTAGATCATAATACGTTGTTTTACTCTGTTCTTATTTATTGACATTGCTTATTTTATTCAATTCTCAGACACTTTCTAAATGTTTTAGAAGGCTTTTGTTCCTAAAGTCAGTATTTTTTTTTGCCATGTCTTTATGTTTTATGTTTTGTTTTTTTGTTTGTTTGTTTGTTTTGTTTTGTTGGTGGCTGGTCGGTACAGGCATTGAATCATGGACCTTGGTGTTGTCAGCACATGTGCTAACCAACTGCGCTAACTGGCTAGCACATATTCTTTTTAAATTTGTAATAAGTGGGATCTATTTAATAATCTATCCCAAATCACTTATGTGTACTATTCTGAGTATTATTTTTAACATTAATTTTCTTCAGATCCTGTAACACGGCTATAGATTTTTCTTCTCTGGTACTTTACAAAATTTTCTTTACATTATGAATTGTTCTTGACATGATAAAACTAAAAATACTCAATGGCTGATGCACCAGGATTTCCCCCATGATTTATATGGCTAAATCCTAGTTACAGTATAAAATTTACTGCAATATTTATTCATAGCCTTGAAGTGATTGAAAAGAAGTGGTTGTCAGGTAGAATCTTGATTAGAACATGTCAAAGAAGCTCCACCACATTTGTCAGGTAAGTTTTTGAGGCTGACATTTTCTGGGCACAATAGTTTAACCTGACATTGGTTTGCAAAGCTTAATAAAAAGATTTTGCAAACCACATTAGTTCAGGTAGGTATCAATAAAACATTGGCTTTAGGGTTTTTTTTATTGATTTGACAACAGCATAGAAGGAAGCAGAAGGTCAATGTGTTCTTAAGGTATTTTGCAAAGACCGAGTCTAACAACTAGCTCAGACATTAGAATAACGACACATTTCAGGCTTGTATGTAGTAATACACTTTTGCATGAAAAGTTGCCCGAGTTTTTAGCTAACCAAAAGTCAAAGCATATACTTGAGCAGTAAACTAATTGGTAGCAGACCTCATTAAGAATTCTGGTTGCAGTAATAGCTTTTCTTCAATTGCCACTGCCTTTAATGAGAAGCAGAACAACAGAAGCCACATTACTGGTCTGACAATTTGTCCTATTGATTTATTATTCCTGCTCTACCACCATCTACATGAAGGGACTACAAAACATTAGTATATTAGTACATTTTGACTTCTGCAAATATATTTAAAAGAGGCTAGTGCTTAAATGTGACCCCATTGCTTGACAGTTTACTTTTTTTTTCCAGTGGAGTCCACTGGCTACAACTTAGATAAGAAACTTGCATTAATGAAATCAGCATTACAGATCATTGTTATTTCAGTCCTAGAAATAAAGAAATAGATGTTGAATTTAACAAATTGCTTTAAACACATTTTTATGTCAAATTTACTTAAATTTCATTTAATTTTCTTTTTTTCCCTACCTTCCTTTTAGAGAAGAAGAATGTGTATGTTTCTTCAATACACATAAATATTATCAAGAAAGGGAAAAAGAAAATCTGAATTTAATTTTTAAAAATAGCTAAAAATGTATGAAGTGACAATCTGAATATTTTTTCATGTTCCTATAGTCTATCTCATTTCAAATCCTAAAATATCCAATTTTTCCAGCCATTGAAATACAGAAATTTAGGCTGTAATTCAAATCTAACCTAAAAATCCTTCTAAAGAATGTATTTCTCATTTATCTGTTTTTTCCGAGTGTTTTATCTTTAATGAGCACTCATTTCAAAAATATGACTCTGACAATGACTCCTGTGGTGCCATTTTATGGAGTTACATGTAGGAGAAAATGGATCATGTCACGGAGAGAAATCACATTTGCCCTTAGTCAATACTTCTTCAGAAAACGAGTGCTAACCTAATGCTGAAGCTCAATTTCATTGTAATTACACTGACTTCTAGTAAAAAACGTGTTTATGAAACTAAAACTAGAATTCTGGATATGGTTTTATTTTTATAACCTAACATTAAAATCTAGGTTTTATATTTTGTTTTAGGGCACATTTGAATACACCACATTTATATTAATAGATTAGTATCGATATCTGGCTCTCTCTAGAGGACATACATAAAAAGTGGGTATTTAATGTGGTTGTCCCCTAGGAAAAAATTCAACCTTCAGATATTTAAGATGAATCAATTTTATGGATTTAAACTACTAATAGTATTTGAGCTCATATTCCAACATTTTACTCAACATATATACTTAAAACCATGAAGTAAATAAGTTTGCCAGTGGAAACATTTCTTCTCAAGTAGAATGCCCACTGATTGATTAGATGATGCCCACTGGGTGAACTTCCAAGCAGTTGCCTTATTTGAATGACTGAATAGGAATTTAATTTGTTCTTCAGATCTTCCCCTAATATGACAGTTGATATGATATTGTTATCCAGTAAGGGTCTTCTGGATGGATTATTTATAGTGCTCTGTGGTTTCTTCTTCACAAAATAGAATATATTTCACCAAAAAAAGGAAATATTTTGCAGGAACATAGAGTATTTTCATCCTGAAGAAATAATTTGACATAAGGAAAGACAATAAGTAAATTATTAGCTTCATTTAGC
>NW_007733363.1:9338-10129 GCF_000696425.1 Galeopterus variegatus | reverse complement strand
ACTCCAAAATGTTTACATATATCAAAATATCATGTTGTACATCATAAAAGTATACAATTTTTATTTGTCCATTACAAAAAAAATAAAAATGAAAAGTTGAAACTCCTGCAATCTAGTTACTATACCTTCTATAGAAACTAAGCCATCCTTTGAAATAATAGAAGGCAAGACAAAACATAACTAGATTATATCAACTTTTGAGATTCAAACAGAATGATATCATAATAAGAATATTAGTATTTGAGAAACCAGTACATATACCAAAATATAAACTTATAATTATAATACATTTTTAATTAGTAGATACAGTAATTATATTGCTTAGTTTTTAACTGAGCTGACTTATCTTTTGTAGAAAGGGTATTCCAATTATCCATTGGAATTTGGGAATGGCTAGGCAGGTCTGATTCATGTCTTTCATGTTATTGGAGTCAGATGGTGAATGGAAGCTGGAATAGTGGGGATGCTGAAGTGGCTGGGGCCATCCTGGGCATCTCTTAATCTTCGTGTAGTCTCAGGGCCTTTTCATGTGGTCTCTTCTTCTGGACCACTTTGGATTTCTTCATGCTGTGGTGGCCCCAGGAATGTCAGGCAGCTCAGGCTCCAAGGATGAGTATCCCAACAGAGAATCAGGTGGAAACTGTATTACCTTTAAGTCCCAAGTCCTGCTCAGATGGAAGAAAAAGGAGACCATAGACCCCATCTTTTGAGGGGAAGTATGTCAATATCCCATTGTAAGAAAAATAAATTGGATATGAAATATTGTTGCAGACATCTTTGGAAAATAAAAT
>NW_007733363.1:6742-8788 GCF_000696425.1 Galeopterus variegatus | reverse complement strand
AGCGCCGCCGCGCTTCCCAAGCGGTGCACTATCCAGTGCGCCACCGGGCCGGCCCCACACTCACATTGAACAACAACTAAAGAATTGATTAGGAGGAGGAGGAGGAGGAAAAGGAAACAGGGCATCATGATTCAATACATGATTCTGGAAATACATTTTGAATCTGAAAACAAAGTCAATATTTAAATTAAATCAATGTAGTTGTTGAAAAAGCTCAGGCCTGGAAACCTATCTAATTTTCCCATTCTTATCCTCATAAATTTTTTAGATAATTGCCTTAGATGTGTACATCTGCTTTTGATCAGAAGGTGAAGCACCATATCTGTCCTTTTGCCATTCTCTCTGTCTCTGTGTCTCTCCCTTCCTGCACACACACTACCTTCATGCTTCCACCCTCCCATCTGGGAAAGGCACAAGGATGAGTAGGAGGTGGCAGAGTGAATTAAACACATGTGTCAGTCTCAGATTCTAGAGGCCACCTATTTATTTTGCCACGTGGCCCTCTTCATCTTCCAAGCCAGCAAAGATGCACCGAATCTTCCTCATGCTTTGGATGTCTCTGACCTACTGTCTCTGACCTGTAGACCCAGATTTAAAGGATTCATATGATTAGTTCAGGACGACCTGGATAATGCTGCTATATTAAGGTAAGCTGATTTGAGGACTTAGTTACACCTGCAAAATCCCTTTGTGGCAGTACCTAGATTAGTGTTTGATTGAATAACTGGGAGAAGTTGTATGTACGTGAGTGGCCAGGAATCTCGGGAACTGTCATAGAATTATACCTATTTTGAGGATCAAATGTGGTGAAGCATGTATAGCTATAAAGCCATTGTAGCCAACTTCCTGGAGTATAAAAACACTCAGGAGGTGTGTGCTATCATTACCTGTCATCATAATTATCATCACCAGAAAAAGAGGGGGAGCAATGACACCTTCTATCTGCTTTGGCTGAAATACAGCCAAACTGAATAAGGCCAAAGAGCTGTTCATTGGAGGTCTTTCTTTATCAGATATAATCTCTATGAATTATCACTTTAAGTAGAAAAATGTGGATGCAGATATAAATCCATTGGACATCGTCTTAAATACCACTTAATCATTGATTCTCGGTTTAAGTGCTAACACCTCCTCTGGAAAGCTGTAGCTCACATCTTTTCTTCCTTTCCTTCATCCATGCTTAATTAGAGAACCCCTCTTGTATTGTTTTAGAACCATCTGATTTTACTATATTCTATTCTCCAAGTAGTATTTGGACTCTTTAAGGNCATTGTAAGAAAAATAAATTGGATATGAAATATTGTTGCAGACATCTTTGGAAAATAAAATCTGCCACAGCATCAATAGTTAGAGCATAGACTCTGAAGCCAATTCTTGGGTTCACATCCCAGTTCCACCATTAATTAATTGTGTGACTATGCACAAATTATTTAATCACTCTGCCTCAATGTTCTTATCTCAAAAATGGAGATAATAGTGGTTCCTACCCTGCAGAGCTGTTATGAAGATTCAATGAGATACATGTAAAAGTGCTGTGAGGAATGCCTGGCACATAGTAAGTATGATTAAGTGTCTGCTCTTATTATTATTATTCAATTGTATTTTTCCAAGTAAGCTTAAAAGTGTAAGGACATATAAGAGTCTGTAGGATTCTTGACAGCAGGTAGTGCTATCAACACATATGATAGCAGGGCTATAGGTTTTTAATAATTTTTCTTGAAAGGATGCCCATGACCATTCAGTCTCTCTCTAAAAGAGGTGCTGGGATGACCTCCATTCTTATGCTTAATAATTATTGTTTCCATAGGGTACAGAGCTGCCGGCAAAAGAATTGTGCCTTTGCATCTGCAAGCAATTGACAAATTGTTTTGTTCCCAATTCACACTCACATTGAACAACAACTAAAGAATTGATTAGGAGGAGGAGGAGGAGGAAAAGGAAACAGGGCATCATGATTCAATACGTGATTCTGGAAATACATTTTAAATCTGAAAACAAAGTCAATATTTAAATTAAATCAATGTAGTTGTTGAAAAAGCTCAGGCC
>NW_007733363.1:3668-4805 GCF_000696425.1 Galeopterus variegatus | reverse complement strand
TGATGCTATGTAATGTACAAAATTTGTAGAGGAATTATACTTATGAAAGAAATGGGACTAATTGTTGTTATTGCTCCTGTTACCATCACTACACAGGTGCAAGTGTAGGCATGTAGTTGGCATGAAGGAAATTCAGCATATGCACCCAGGATGTCCTGACAGGCAGGTGCGTGGGCTGTGGCAGCACAGTATCTGAGAACTGATGATATTTAGTCTGTATCATGAAGTAGGGGCTTCGTCACAGGTGTTTAGAAGCAGTCCTACTGTCCAAGTGTGAGGGACTGACAAAAACAAGTTGGTGTCCCAATTCTAAAGGGAGAGGTGTTATGGGTAGAAAACTAAAAATGGGACTCCAGCAAAAGTGAACAAGTTTAAAAATGAACTTTCATACAAGGGTATGGAATAGAGATGCCTAGGTCAGAAATAAGAGTGAGCACATGCAGGCTGTGTCCCCTACTCACTGCCTGATGGACCCCATATCTGAAGAAAGGAGATCCAGCTGTTAAGTTGAAAAAGGTCCAGAATCAGTGGGATCCTGAAAACAGAATATTAAAAATTTTTTTCCCGCATTAGTTTATGTTAAAGGAGGTAAATATAACACTGCCTATAGTATTTCATAAATACTCTCTATCTAATGTAGAACCAGGTTGTTTTGGGCATGATGACTCTGAGGCACAAGCAANTTTATCAGTACAGGATTTGAATCACAAAAATATGAAATTAAGTTCTTAGTCATCACTCCCTTTGTGCAA
Organism: Galeopterus variegatus; assembly: GCF_000696425.1. NCBI lineage: Eukaryota > Metazoa > Chordata > Mammalia > Dermoptera > Cynocephalidae > Galeopterus > Galeopterus variegatus. The sequence goes on along the minus strand of NW_007733363.1, from coordinate 4,053 downwards.
GTTTTGCACCAAGATTAATTAGGGACCAAGAACTCTGATTTTCCGCTCAAAGGTTAGAGAATATGGCAGACACTAGGACAAATCCAAGAAGCATTATTACAATTCTGAATTCAAACTTGGTATTTTAAGAATAGCTTTTGCAATCATTCTTATAGGCATATTAGTAAGAAGCCTTACTACTTAGAAATGTGTGTGTATATACGTATGTATACACCTACGTGCATATTATATTTATATATTAGCATATACATAACTTAGTATGTGTTTTAATATGCATAACTTACTATTTTACAAATAATATTAATACTCATAAATAATATTTCCTAGCACTTATTGAGTCACAGTGGAATTATTATTAAGTGTTGAAAGTAGAAGGATGTGGATA
>NW_007733363.1:0-2812 GCF_000696425.1 Galeopterus variegatus | reverse complement strand
TACCTTGAGGACAAAGAACTGAAGGATTAAAAATTTGCTGTGCTGTAAATTCATGATTGATGTGCATAGCTTCGTAATAGTAGCAAGCCTCAGAAAAGATGCTTCAAGTCCATGCAGTTGTTCACTTGTTCCTTCTATTCCATTTTTTTTTTCCTTTTTGTCTTTTTTTGTGACTGGTAACAGGATCGCAACCCTCAGTGTCGTGCCCGTACCGTGACCGGCAACGGGATCGCAACCCTCGGTGTTACGCCCGCACCGCACTCAACCAGTGAGCGGACCAGTCTCTATATGGGATCCGAACCCTCGGCGGGAGTGCCGCCGCGCCACTGGGCCGGCCCCTATTCCATTTTTTTTGGCTACCAAATAGTTCACAAAAATCAAGGCTCAGGTTTTCATCTTTCTCATCAAAATCCTGTAGTTTTTCATTCATGTCCAGAGAATCTTAACAACTTAACATTTTAAGTGTATAACTGTTTAATTAAAGAATCAAATATATTGAACAGCTCTTTTTTGTGGCATATGTATACTTCAGTGTATATCTAGCTATACTGAAGATATATACTACTATAAAAATATATAGTTTTTTTAAAAGAAAACTACAAGGTAATAGCATTCAAAAACATAAGTATGGTTTCCAATTTTATCTTTTAAATATTAAATAAGCTAAAATGCCTCATCACCCAAGACGTAAATGTAATAGGAAGAAAAAATAATAATTATTTGCTTTTACAATGATTTTGGTAACCACGCAGAATAACTATAAAATTTTAAATTTAGAAATCACTCTAATATCATAAAGTTTTCTTTTTTAGATCACTTTAACAGACAGAAGGCGGATGTACGGTACAGCAGCTTTAACAGACAGTATAAAATACATTTGTATTGAAAAATTTTATGTTTTATACTTATGAACCTATAGCATTTTTTAGCCAAACTAACCATAGCTAATTACTCTTTTCTAGTGGTGTTACATGGTTTTAAACAAATTTTATTGGTATGGAATGTGGTCTGATATCTTCTCTGCTGCTTTGGCAGTAAAAGCACAAATGAAGCAACTTCATGCTCAAGAGTGTTAAGGTGAAGTAATTCAAACCACAGGGCTTTTTTGCTGCTTTTGCATTTTTATGTTTCTCCTCATATGCAGAACAAGCAGCATGCAGATGCTCATAATAATACAATATGGATTCATCAAAATGACCACTGTGCTTGGATATATTTTCTCTAATCGTGGCATGAAATATTTCCCCTTTGACTCAAAAGACTGAAGTCCCTTTTCCAATGCATGTATTTTTATCTGAAAAAATATATACGTCATATCTGTATAATATATACTATATATGAGTACATACACCATACTGACACACTGTCAGCTATCATCAGGCTATTTTGTGCTGTCCTTACTTAGGAGACAATCATGTCACAATATGGCAGTTTTAGGTTAATGCATGGTATGGGTTAAATATGCCCCCGAAAGTTCATGTATTGGAAACTTGACCCAACTGAAACACTGTTAAGAGGGTGGGAAATCCTATCATAGTGTTTGAAACGTGGGGCCTTTGAGAGGTCATTGGATCCAAGGACAATGCCCTAGGGAAGGACTGATTCATTCATGGAGTAATGAATTGATGGTTCAATGGGTGGTCACGGGCGTGGTTATGATGGCTTTATGAGGGAAGTGAGGAGGTTAGTTCTTTCTTACTCAGCCCATTCTCTCCATGTGACATTCTACATCAATGTAGAGAGTCACCACCTAGAACAAGGCTCTCACCAGATGTGTTCCCTGGATTTCAGACTTCCCAGCCTCTGAAATTGTGAGAAATAAATTTCATTGCTTTATAAATTATTCAGTTTCAGGTATTCTGCTATAAAGCAACAGAAATGCACGAATACAATGAATGTCAGGTATGATGAGTGAAAGTGGAACTTGGCATTTGGCATTTCTCAAAGAATGCAGGATAGTCCAGAGGCCAGCAGTAGAAGGGAAAGAGCACTAATATACTTGAGAAAGGCTTGATACTTGCTAAACGGTTTTTAAAATGTCTGTAGAATGAAAATGATTGAGTCTTGATGATCAGTTATGATTTTGCCTTGTAATCAGACAAACTTAGGCTTCTCTCAGCTCTTGCAGTTAAAGACTCTGATTCTATGTGTCTTTGGTGCAAAGATGGAGATATGAATACCTACCTGACTAGGTTGTGATAAGTATTAGCTGACATAAGATATAACTCAAACACACCTAATGAGCTATCAGAACACCATTATGCAAAGGTGGGAAATCATGTAGCACTGTGTTTGGCGTAGAATGTCGTATCATGTTCAACAATCATTTCTCCCCTTATTCAGTTTCTTCCTTACCTCCCCTAACTGCTAAATGAAACAGAATCCCCATTTTTCCCATTTCATTTTGTGGTCAAAAATCTGTATGTGTGTATGTTCAGTTAGGTATCCTCACTGCTACATAGTATATTTTTAAAGTTGGATTTTTTTTTTGTTATTTACAAAGAAATTATTTAAACAAAGAAATTATACATCTAAAGATGCCGTTTTAAAGCAGAAACTGTTTTTTATAAAAGACCAGACTGCTTAGTTTTATTTTCTTTTATCACTTGTATAATTTAGAAAATTGATGCTATATTTGTTCTGCATATTTTGCATGAGAACAAAATACAGGTAGCATGGAAATTCAAGTGTATTGTCAGCATTTTACAGAGTAATAAAGAACTCTCATTAAAAAATGGGCAATCTTCACACTCCATGACATATTTTCAAATGTGACCATCTGTTCTTAAAAACCCTTCCTGTGGCATCCAAT
>NW_007733362.1:111880-112516 GCF_000696425.1 Galeopterus variegatus | reverse complement strand
TGAGAGCTTTAAAAATGCTGTCTTTTCCCTTCATCCAGAGTTTCTGATTCAGTCAGCCTAGGGTGTGGCCTGGATATTGGGATACTTAATACTTTCCCAGCTGATTTTAATCTGAATTCAAATTTGACCACTGGCCTCCCCCTTTTAAGTTGCAAGTCATTTTAACAAATATTAAAATACTGGGGATTGTAATAATATCTAAGACTTCACTTATGATATGTCACTATATTTTTCTGCTGAGAGTCTCACCATTTATTAGGGAAGATAGCATACAGAAATCAAGCACAAAATATCATCATGTATAGAGCAAAATAAGTACGTACAAAGAGCTTCAGGAAAGGGACAGGGAGATTAGCTCTGTTCTTAGGAGAGCAGCAGTAGAATTCAGTAAGAATGTAATGACTTTAAACTGAGAATTTTTTCCTTTGCATTATATGATTGTTGTTTCCCTTTCTTAATGATATATATTCATGACTTTAAAAAATAAGCAATTTTAAAAAGATAAGAATTAGGGTTAAAAATAAAAGATTCACTAAATATCAAACCTTGAAGAAATAAGTAATCCTACCATTTCCGTTGATGTCATTCCAAATTTTTTTTTCTAAATAAATATAGATAAGCAGATAGATGAGTTTA
>NW_007733362.1:108129-110505 GCF_000696425.1 Galeopterus variegatus | reverse complement strand
CAGCCAGTGAGCAGGAACCGGTCTCCACATGGGATCTGAACCCTCAGCAGGAGAGCCACCACGCTCCCAAGCGGCGCACTCTCCAGTGCGCCACCGGACCAGCCCAATATCTTTCCATCTTCTTGTATCCTCTCTAATTTCTCTCAGCAGTGGTTTGTAGTTCTCATTACAGAGATTTTTTTACATCCTTGGTTAACTCAATTCTTAAGTATTTTATTTTTTTGGTGGCTATTGTAAATGGGCAAGCTTTACTGATTTATCTTTCTGTATGTTCACTATTAGAGAATAGAAATGCCGATTTTTGTGTGTTGATTTTGTATCCTGCAACTTTGCTGAAATCATTTATCAACTCCAAGAGTTTTTTGATAGAGGCTTTACACTGTTCAATATATAGGATCATGTCTTCTGCAAACAGGGACAGTTTGACTTCATCTTTTCCAATCTGGATGCCCTTTATTTCCTTCTCTTCTCTGATTGCTCTGGCTAGTACTTCCAACATTATGTTGAAAAGGAGTGGTGGGAGTGGGCATCCCTGTCTAGTTCTTGTTCTTAAAGGAAAAGCTTCCAGCTTTTCCCCATTCAGGATGATATTGGCAGTGGGTTTATCATATACAGCTTTAATTATGTTGAGATACTTTCCATCTATACCTAACTTGTAGAGAGTCTTTATCATGAATGAGCATTGAATTTTATTAGCTGCTTTTTCAGCATCTATAGAGATGACCATATGGTCCTTGTGTTTGATTGTATTGATATGGTGTATCACATTTACTGATTTGCATATAGTGAACCAACCTTGCATCCCTGGGATGAATCCCACTTGATTGTGGTGAATAATTTTATGTATGTGTTGCTGTATTATGTTTGCTAGTATTTTACTGAGGATTTTTGAATCTATATTCATGAAGGCTATTGGCCTGTAGTTTTCTTTTTTAGCTGACTCTTCAGCAAATGGTGCTGGGATAACTGGATATCTATATGCAGCACAATTAATGTAGGCCCATACCTCTCACCATATACTAAAATCAACTCAAAATGAATTAAAGAATTAAATATACACACTGAAACAATAAAACTTCTTAAAGTAAACATAGGAGAAACACTTCAGGAAGTAGGACTGGGCACAGACTTCATGAATACGATCCCAAGAGTATGGGCTACCAAAGGAAAAATAAATACATGCGATTACATTGAACTAACAACTTTCTGCATGACAAAATAAACAATTAACAGAGTTAAAGACAACCAAAGAGTGGGAGAAAATATTTGCAAAATATACATCTGACAAAGGACTAATATCCAGAATATACAATGAACTGAAACAACTTTACAACAAAAAAGCAAGTAACCCAGTTAAAAAATGGGCAAAAAAGCTAAATAGGTAATTCTCAAAGGAAGATATAAGAATAGCCAACAGACACATGAAAAAATGCTCAACATCACTCAGCATTCGGGAAATGCACATCAAAACCACACTGAGATACTGTCTCACCCCAGTTAGCATGGCTAATATCCAAAAGACTGTGAATGATAAATGCTGGCGAGGTTGTAGGAGAAAAAGGAACTCTCATACACTGTTGGTGGGACTGCAAAATGGGGCAGCCTCTATGGAAAATGGTATGAAGGTTCCTCAAACAATTGCAGATAGATCTACCATATGATCCAGCTATCCCACTGCTGGGAATGTACACAGATCAATGGAAATCATCAAGTCAAATGTATACCTGTTCCCCAATGTTCATTGCAGTACTCTTTACATTATCTAAGGATTGGAATCCACCCAAATGTCCATCATCAAATGAGTGGATATGGAAAACGTGGTATATATACACAACGGAATACTACTCTGCTATAAAAAAGAATGAAACACCGCCATTTGCAGCAACATGGATGTACCTAAAGAGAATTATATTAAGTGAAATGAGTCAGGCACAGAAAGCGAAATATCACATGTTCTCACCTATTTGTGGGAGCTAAAAATAAATAAATGAATACCCAAATAAACTGGGTCAGGGAGGGAAGACACAACAATTACAATTCCTTGAAGTTGATACGACAAGGGAACAGAAAGGACATTGTTGGGAGGGAGTGGGGATTGGCAGGAGGGAGGGAGGTTTCGGTGTTGGGCCAAAATAATCAAGCACAGTGTATATTGACAATATAAGATAAAATTAAAACAAAATAAAAATAAAAAATATAAATAATTTAAATTTTTTTTAAAAAACTAAAATAAATATAAAGCATTTAATTTCATTTTAAAATTATCCCTAAATTTTATTTTATTACTTATTTCCCTGACATTTTGTTTTCGAAATTTTTTTTTTCAAGACAGTCATACTACCTGAATTATTACCTGTTTATATATCTCTATGTTGC
>NW_007733362.1:105932-107805 GCF_000696425.1 Galeopterus variegatus | reverse complement strand
AGATAAAATTAAAACAAAATAAAAATAAAAAATATAAATAATTTAAATTTTTTTTAAAAAACTAAAATAAATATAAAGCATTTAATTTCATTTTAAAATTATCCCTAAATTTTATTTTATTACTTATTTCCCTGACATTTTGTTTTCGAAATTTTTTTTTTCAAGACAGTCATACTACCTGAATTATTACCTGTTTATATATCTCTATGTTGCATTCATATTTGAAGGAAATCTTCCTAGGTACAAACTTTGGAAAATATACTTATTTTTCAAATCAGAGCTTTTGCAGCATCATTCTTCTCGAACTTGTAGCCATGAGATTTGCTCAACCTATAACACTTTATGTCATGCACACGTTAACAACTTAATAGAACTAGAGAAAATGTGATTTTAATTCCCACACATTATGAACCTGTGTGTTGTGTAGAGATCATTCCAAACAGTATCACTTAAAAAACAAAAAGCACTTAAATATTTGCATCTTCCTATTGACTGTTGAAGTAAACAAACTAACCAAACCATCAGGTACTTTGCAGAGAAGTCATCTTGAAAGATACTGTTTTAAATCAAATGCTCAATTTTAACCATTGATCTTATTCCATTTTTTCTTATAAACAAGTGAAAGTGATTTACATTCATTAGCTATGCTTAATGAAAGCTAAAAGGAAATATGTTTAATATATAGAGTGAAAGATATATGATGGCTGATATATTATAGAAACTGCCAAAAGTAAATATCCAAACCAAGACAAACCTTTAAAAAATTTCAGGCCAGTCTCTGACATAAGCATAAGTGTAAAAATAGGGAGGTGGGAGGTGTAGTTACCAAGAAATTTGTAAAGGTCCACAGGAAGATGAATACATTGTGTGGTAATAATAATAGTAATTAAATAATTTCAGATGTAATTAGTATTTTCATGAGAAAATAAACCCAAATCTTATTTTTTAAGATGCTAAATAAAATGTTAGCAAATTGAATCCAGCCATATTAAAAAAAAAATACATGATTACTAACTTGGATTTATTCCATGAATACGAGGTTGCTTTTATATTTTTTTAAAAAATTATTTTATTACATCACAATAATATTTGAAGAAAACTATATAACTATTTCAAAAATTTAGAAAAGGTTTCTTTATGTTGTTGTTTTATATATACTGTAGGTACTAAATAGCACAATAAGGCAAAATTAAATAAATAAAAAATGTACATCTGGGATAGAGGAAATAAAATGTTCACTATTTACAGATAACATAAACGTATATGTAGTAAAATTCCGAAGTGTGATAAATAAATGAGTACTATTAAGTCAATTTAGCCAGATGTCTGGATACACAGTTGATATACAAATATCAATTCTGTTTCTGTATCATAGTAAAAATAAGATTATAAAAATGATATACAAAAATAAAGAGGCTGTTTTTAACTGTTCCAGTTACTGATGGTGCAAAATAAATTAACCCTACACTTAGAAACTTAAAACTCTGTTTTAATATGCCCATGGATTTAGTGGATAAAGAATTTGGGCTGGGCAGAGTAGGGTTGATTCGTTGGTTATCTACAATGTCAGGAGCTTCTAATGAGAAAACCCAAGAGCTAGAACGGTTTGTGGCATTGTGTTCATAGAACTGGCTGTGGACTCTGGCTTGTGGCTGAGGCCTCATCTGGAACTGTGAGCTGGAACACCCACAAGCAGCACCTTCATACAGCCTGGGCTTCCTCTCTCCATGCTGGTCTCAGCATAGCCGAACTTCAAACAGGGTGGTTCTGCTCTCTGGAACAAAGTGGAAGATGGATCACTTTTTCTGACCTAGCCTGGAAAGTCATGCGGTATCCTTTCCATATTACTCAACTGGCAAAGAGTGAGTCAAAA
>NW_007733362.1:104568-105546 GCF_000696425.1 Galeopterus variegatus | reverse complement strand
TGGTAACAATTATTCTACTCTCGACTTCTATAACAGCCACTTTTTTCTTTTTTTTTTTTTAGATTCCAAATGGGAGTGATATTGTGAGGTATTTATCTTTCTGTGCCTGACTTACTTCACTTAACAAGATGGTTTCCAGTTCCATCCATGTGCTGTAAATGATAGAATAACATTTCTCTTTATAGCTGAATAGTGTTCCATTGTGTATGTATACCACAGATTTTTATCCATTCATCTGTTGATGGATATTTAGGATGATTCCATCTCTTGGCTATTGCGAATATCCTTGCAATGAGCATGGGAGTGCAGGTGTCTTTTTGATATATTGCTTTCATTTCCATTGGGTATATACCCAGCAGTGGGATAGCTGGGTCATAGATAGATTTCTTTTTAGTTCTCTGAGGAACCTCCACACTGTTTTCCACAATGGTTGTACCAATTTATATTTCCACCAACGATGTGGGAGGATTCCCTTTCTGCCACATCCTTCCCAGTGTCTCTTATTTTCTGTCATTGATAATAGACATTCTAACTGGGGTGAGATAGTATCTCATTGTGATTTTAATTTTCATTTCCATAATAAGTGACTTTGAACATTTTTTGATGTGTTTGTTGGCCATTTGTCTATTTTCATTTTGAAAGATGTCTATTCAGGTCCTTTCCCCATTTTTTAACTGGGTTATTTGTTTTGTTTGTTTGTTTGTTTGTTTGTTTGATTGTTTTCTGTTGTTTTAGTTCATTATATATTCTGGATATTAGTCCTATGACTGATGTGAAGTTGACACTGTCTCCTATTCTGAAGGTTGTCTCTTCAATTTTTGAAAGTGTCTCTTGCCATACAGCTTTTTAGTTTGATGTAGTCCCATTTGTGTACATTTTCTTTAGTTGCCTGTGCTTTGTAGTCTAGCTCAAAAAAACACTGCCCACTCCCATTTTGTGTAGCATTTCCCCTATATTTTTCACTAGCAGTTTTGTGGC
>NW_007733362.1:101764-103719 GCF_000696425.1 Galeopterus variegatus | reverse complement strand
CACTGCCCACTCCCATTTTGTGTAGCATTTCCCCTATATTTTTCACTAGCAGTTTTGTGGCTTCAGGTCTTAAATTTAGGTCTTTAATCCATTTTGATTTAATTTTAGTGTATGGTGAGATACAAGGGCTGAGTTTCAGTCTTCTGCTTGTAGATATATTTATTGAATATTTATTCCTTCTGTATATTCTTAGCATTCTTGTGGGAAATCAGTTGACTGTGTGTTTATTTCTGGACTCTCTACTGTGTTCCATTGGTCTATTTTGTCTATTTTTATGTCTTTACCATACTGTTTTGGTTACTATAGCTTTATAGTATATTTTGAAGTCAGGCAGTGTGGTGCCTCCAACTTTGTTCTTTTTGTTCAAAATTGCTTTAGCTATACCAGGTCTTTTGCTGTTCCATACAAATTTTAAGATCATTTTTTTGTATTTCTAAGAATGTCATTGTTATTTTGATAGGGATTGCATTGAATGTGTAGATTGCTTTGGATAATATGGATATTTTGATTATGTAAATTCTTCCAACCCATCAACATGAAATATGCTTTAATTTATTTGTGTCCTCCTCAGTTTTTTTCACCAGTGTTGTTCTCTTTCTTTTTCTTTGTTAGTCTAGCTACAGGTTTATAGTTTTGCTTATCTTTTTGAAAAAACAACTCTTTGTTTCATTGATCTTTTGAGTTTTTCCTTCAATCTCTAATGTATTTATGCTCTGAACTTTGTTGTTTCTCTCCTTCTAATAATTTGGGGTTTGTTCTTGTTTTTCTAGTTAATTGAGGCATGATGTTAGGTTATTTATTTAAAGTNTAGGATCCGAACCCGCGGCGGGAGCGCTCCTGCGCTCCCAGTGCTGCACTCTCCCGAGTGTGCCACGGGCTCGACCCAAATCCTGTGTCTTTTAATTGTGGCATTTAATCTATTTGCATTTAGAGTTATTATTAATAAATAGGGACTTGTTACTGCCATTTTGTTCCTTTTTTATTTTGTGATCTTTTTTTTTGTTTGTTTGTTTGATCTTTTCTCCCTTTGTGGTTGGGTGGTTTTCTACAGCAGTGTATCTTGATTTTTCACTATTTACTTTTAGTATGTCTCATAACTTTTTGTGTTACAGCTACCATGAGATTTACAATAAACATGTTATAGTTATAACAGATTATTTTCACTAACAACAACTTAACTTTGATACCTAAGAAAAATGAAAAAACAAAGCCAACTCTACACTATGAGGTCATTCCCCATACTTTTTCACAACTTTGTTTCAAAATTCATGTTTTAATATTGCCTTTCTCTTATACTGCTGTTTTATATTTTCTTATCTTGGTGGGTTTTTCCTATAGTCTTCATACTAAGGATGTAACCAGCTTATTCAGCACGCTTGTGACACTGTAGTATTCTGAGATTATCTGTAAACTTACCTTACTAATGAGATCTGTATCTTCAAATGTGTTCTTGCTGCTCCTTAACATCATCTTTAACTATGCTATCTAACCTAAGTGAATCACTGTGCAGCATGCGCATGTATTGAAACAACACACTGTACCCCACAAAAAGGTAGAAGAAAATGTTAAAATAAATAAAAGATAAAATAAACCCTTCCGTGAACTTCCTAAATGTTAAAATAAATAAAAGATAATATAAACCCTTCCGTGAACTTTCTGAAGACCCCTCACAAATCTAACAATAGATACGGAAGATATGTACACTGAAAACTACAGAATATAATTGAAAAAAACAAAGAATATCCATAGAAGTGGTGGTATATAATACTTCCGTTGGTTGAAAGAGACACGATAGTATAGATTTAATAGATTACTGATCAAAATACAAGTGTGATATGTATAGGGAAATTGAAAAACTGATTCTTAAATGTATATAAAAATGCAAAGGTCCCAGGAGAGCCAAGACAACCTTGAATAAAAATTACATTGCAGCTCTCACACTTTATAATTAAATG
>NW_007733362.1:98445-100612 GCF_000696425.1 Galeopterus variegatus | reverse complement strand
GAGAGCCAAGACAACCTTGAATAAAAATTACATTGCAGCTCTCACACTTTATAATTAAATGAAAAAAAAATCAAAACAAATTAATTTTGGTTCAAATAGGCCTATGGTGGCAAAAACAGTGACTATAGCATCATATTTGTATAGGATGAATGAGGTGGCAATTCACGAGCTGTGAAAAGACAGTCTACTCAGTAAATGGTGCTGCATCAACTGGGTATATAAATAAATGAAATTTGAAACTATGCATTAAAAAAATCAATTTTAGGGGTTATCAGTCATGAGTCAGAGATGGTGAACTGCTATATACTTCCCACTATTTGGGAGGAGCTGCAGAAGTATAGGTCTGTAAAGAGGAATTTAAGGACTAGCAAATATTCATTCAGTAGCCTTGCCTCATGTGAGCAGGCTGGAGGTGATGGAGAAATCTGGAATATGGGCAGATCTAGCTACCAGAGTGGTATCAGCAAGGGGAGCTGATAGAGTGGCTCTTCAAGGCTAATGTCTCTGGAGTTCAGGGTGAAGTGTCTTGTTGTAGGCCTGGGGACACCATTGCTCAGGAACATCAGCATTCAGAACGAGAGCTGGATATGCAGCAAATGGACTAACATCTAAAGAACAGGCAGCAGCTCTATGCCCCCCTCCTACCATCACTAAGGAAGAATGCCTCTGAGTGTGCCCTGACTGATGATGGTCCATTTCCACCTCCCAAGTCTCAATAACTACACTTTGGCCACTATGACCCAGAAAAACACGTGCACAGAGACTGTGAAAAACACAGGGCAAAGTGGATTTATTTAATTTTAATCTCATTGTGAAAAGTAAACCAGTAAACTTCTAGGATATATTATGAAAATTAATAATCTGTGGCTAGGCAAAGATTTCTCAAACAGGACATAAGAAACACTTATCTTAAAGGAAAATATTCATCAATTAAAACACTTTAACATAAAATGTTCTGTTTACTGAAAGATAACTTTAAAAAGGTGAAAAAAACCTTAGATATTGGCAAAATTTATTTGTGATTTTTATAACATGAAAACTCATATTCAGAATATACATGGAATTTTAAAAATATAATAATTAAGAAAAACAGCCCAAATGAAATTAAAAAGAAAACTAAAGCTGGCATGTCACAAAAAGAAAGAACATTCAAATTGATGATAAGTATATGAAAAGGTGTTCAATCTTATTAGTCAACATGGAAATGTAAATTAAAATAACAATAAAATACCACTAGCTATCCATTAAATTTTCTAAAATCATCTTTACATGATTGTAAAGATGCAGAACATTTGAAACTGCACTACATTACTTTTGAGAGTATAATTTGTACAGTGTTGTTTGGCATTATCTATCATGTTAAACGGCCACACACATATGATTCATCTAGCAATTACACTCCCAGGTATGAATGTATGTGTATTCAAAAGAATGTTTATCACACTATTAATGATAACAATCCCAACCCAAATATCCATCAACAGTGAGTGGAAGGAACAAAAATAAATTCTGAAATATATACATGATGGAATAGGATACAGTAGTGGAAATTTAAAAAAAAAAAACTATTAATACATGCAACTATATGGAAGAAACAAAATAAGTGATCTAGAAAGAANGAGGTGTTTAGGTGGGGGCTGAGGACAGCTTTGGGGTGCTGATAATTTTCTACTTCATTTGCGGTCTTATATGAGTTTGTTGACTTTGTGTGCTTTTATGTACATGCAACCTATTTTAGTAAAAATGTTTAACAAAATTATTATGTACAAAAATTTAATATTTCTAGAGTCACACTATCTAGCCTTAAATAGTACCATTTCTGTGACCTCAAGCAACTTACCTCTGACTCATTTTTCCTCTACGTAAATGGATATAACACTATAAATCTCACATATTTGTTGAGTAGATCATGTAAGATAACATATATAAGTGATTAAAATGCTTTTTGTCATCAAAAAAGCACTTAAATAATACCTGTTGCTGTGGTTTTGTGCTATTTCTGTTATTACTTTAATTGTTTACTTCTTTCTTAAAGCAATATTTGAACCTTTCTCATTCTCTTACAGTTTTCATATTTTCTGTTTTCATGAGCATATGGCTCTTACTTTTGTGGCCACACTGGTAATATAATTTTAGTATTGATGTAATTACTATTCATTATATAACC
>NW_007733362.1:92928-96419 GCF_000696425.1 Galeopterus variegatus | reverse complement strand
CTTTTGGTATAATATTGTAGGAAAGAATTTTATTCCCTTACTCAAGAGATATTTTTGAGTATTACCCCGCATACAGCACACTTAAAAGGAGCAGGGGATACCCTTATGAATAAAGCAGACAAGATCTTTGTCGTTATGTGAATTAGATTCTAATAGGAGAGATAGGCATAACTAAACAAGTGAACAACATAATAAAAAATTCTGATAGATTTTATGAGGGAAACAGGATAACAAAGTACACAGTAATTCTCAGTGTCAACTTTAAATAGACCTCAATTATAGCCTATCTGTGGAAGCAATATTTGATTTGAGAATCACAGGTAAGAAGGAGTCAGCAAAGGAGGGGAATTGTTTCAGACAGAGAATAAGCACAAAGGCTCACCAGCAGAAAAAGGCTCTGAAAAGCCAAGGGAGTGAATGAAGACAGGATAGTTAGATCTGATTAAATGTTCTTTTCCAGGATAACCACACATCACTCAAATGTCACCTGCTAACAAAGGAATTTCCTGAACTTCTATCAAAAATAGCACCTCTTTTCTAACTCTCTGTCTTCTTATTTTGCTCTATTGTTTTCATTCTAGAACTTACAGACTTAATAGCAATATAATAAGGCAGTTTTTGCTTTGCATGGTTTTGATATGTATGCATTTTAGTTACTACAGTTTAGTTAGATAACACCAGGCCACCAACCGCACGGTTCAAATTTCAGTTATCATGGTGTAGTCACTAAAAAAATTACATAAAGTAAAACCTTCACTGCTACCTCTGCATAAATCACTATATAAGTAACAGATGTACATTATATGTGACATTGAATTATAGTAAAACAGTTATAGAAAAAATAGCTGACCATGGAAATATTGACACTGAGTTGTTTGGGAGTCTCTAAATATGCAACCAGAAGAAAAGTGAAGGCAAACTTATTGACATAAATGAGAAAAGTAGTTATGACAAAAAGATAAAGATGTACCAGAGGAAGTGATGACAATAAAAAGCTCTGACAATAAAAAGGTCTGCATTAAAGGAATCCTAGAGATACTTTATAATACGGCAAACACAAAGGATAAAGAAATGGAAACTGGTGCAAACTTGGAAAAAAGTCTGACAATTTTCCAAGGCATAGAAAACATGCTTGCTCTTTTGTGCATGAAGAACACTATTCAAACTACTTTTGATAAGATTTTCACACAGCAATAAAACACATTAATTCTCAACATTACTAAGTAGATATTATTTTTTTCTATTTAAAAATTTTCCTATACATTTACAATTGACAGTAAAAATTATTTAATATTTAAACAAAAATTTTAAAGGGCATGGATCAATCAATTCTTCCATTAATTATTGTGTTTTGGGGGGTGGAGGGGTAGTTGACACTATCACAAAAAGCAAGGACTTCCTATATATTTGTGTTTTGTTGTTCTTGTTGTGCCTGCCTTCCCTCTGTAATGTAAATTCCACAAAGAAAGAAATTATCATCTGTTTGGTTTACTGTTGGATTCCAAGACCTTATAGTAGTTCCAGAATATAGTAAATATTTTTTGGGAAAGTGAATGAATGAATGAGTGTGAGGGGGAAAAATGGAAATGTAATAACACAGAATTAGCCAGATAATGCCGAGCCTTGCCAAATTTGGATTTTATTTGAATGAATGGGAAGTCAATGAAGGTATTTAAGCAGGAAGTTAACATAATCTGATTTATGTTTAAATAAATCATTTTAGCTTCTCTAAGAAAATGTGAACAAAAGCAGAAGAAATGAGAACAGTTAGCGGTTAGTGTAGTGGGCTGTGGGAGACAATGGTAACTTGATATAGCATTGTGAAAAGGCAGAAATAGAAAAGTGAATGGATGTGAGATTTTATTGTGGCAAAATCCAGGAGACTTGATTATAGGTTGGATTTGGAAAGTACACACAAAGAGGGATCACAATTAGATTCCTGACTGACATAGCTGAAATGATATTGATTCTATTTACCAAGGTGACAGAATCTGAGGGAATAACAGGATTGAGGGTAACTGGAATGAATAAAGATGTCAATTTTATTTATGCGAAGCTTTAAATATGTGTAGGACATTTAAATAGAGATATCAACTAAGCAGGTAGATATGTTCTGGAGTTCAGGGCCAAAATCTGAATTTGTGGCACAAATCTGAGTGTTTTTAGCAAGAAATAAAATGATCTCTAAGTTCAAAAGTAGTGTCACAAAAAACAATGAAAATGTATTTTTCAAATACAAATCATCTCAAACACTGTTGAATCAAATTCAATAATATAAAGACAGAATATCCCACTGGATTTTTTAGCACAGAGATTTTAGTTGACGTTGACAAAAAAGAAAAAAAAAAAAGGACCAAAAACTGTTTTAGGAGAGTGATATGGTTTAATGTCAAGGGTAATTTTAATTTAATGTAATTAATGATTGGTTTTAGTCTAGCATCTTAATATGTGTTTTCTGTTTGTACCATGTGTGCTTTGTCCTTTTATAGTTTTATTCCTAGCCTATTTTGTATTATTTAACTTTATAGCATTAGATTTGCAGAAAAATTGTTTAGTAAATGGGAACCCATACACCTGACATCTGTTTTCCCCTATTATTAACATCTGGCATTAGTATGGTATATTTGTCCCAATTAAGAAACCGATATCAGTACATTGTTATCTAAAATCCATACTTTATTCAAATTCCCTTAGTTTTTCTCTAATTTTCTTTTTTTTTAATCTTCTCTCTTACAGGATCTTACTTTATATTTATATTATATTACTTTATATTTAACCATCATGTCCCTTCGGCTCTTCTAGGCTGTAACAGTTATACAGATTTACTTGTTTTGATGACTGTGACAGTTTTGAGTAGTTCTGATCAGGTATTTTGTAGAATTTATCTCAATTTGAATGTGTCTGATATTTTTCTTGTGATTTAGATGGTCATTAGATAGAGTACATATTGTCAACATGATTTATCATTATTAATAGTGACCCTGACCATGTCTATTAGATAGTAGGATTTGTCTGGTTTTTCCACTGTACGATTTAGATGGTCATTAGATAGAGTACATATTGTCAACATGATTTATCACTATTAATAGTGACCCTGACCATGTCTATTAGATAGTAGGATTTGTCTGGTTTTTCCACTGTAACGATAAATCTGTCCTCCTCTCCTTACATATATTCCTTGGGAAAAGGTCAACATGTACATCCCACATTTAAGAAGTGGAGAGTTATGCTAGACTTCTTGAGGGTTGAGTATCTACATAATCTATTTTAAGTTCTTTTACATGGGGCATTTGTCTCTTCTCCATTTGTTTTCGTACGCATTTATTTATATCACTATGGATTTATGGATAATATTTTGTACTTTTGGTTGTAATCCAAGACTACTTCATTTTATTGATTGAATTCTTCCACCTTTGGACATAGGGAGCTCTTAAAGTTAGCTTCTGTGTCCTTTCTATACATACCCATTATGTTTCTTTATTATGTAAGTA